>NW_014577476.1:35273-47586 GCF_000485595.1 Priapulus caudatus
GTGTGTGTGTGTGTGTGTGTGTGTGTGTGTGTGTGTGTGTGTGTGTGTGTGTGTGTGTGTGTGTGTGTATGTGTGTGTGTGTGTGTGTGTGTGTGTGTGGGCGTGTGAGCGCGTCTTGAATAAGATGTTGTCCCCTATCAATCTAGTCGTTTTTTTCATATTAGGTGCCCCATGACCTTAATAATTTCCTTGTTTCATCAGGCAGCTACTAGCGAACATAATGCAATAAAATCGCATCACGGGGGGGGGGTGATAGCCAGCAATAGCATACAACTGTTAATTGCCTCACTAATCACCTTTCCAACGCTGCTACTGCCAGTTGCTGGATAGCTCTTTTATTTGATGTATAATTGCAATATCCCGATTGTTTTAACTGAAAATCTATATTTTGTTATCGAACAATTGCGCAAACTTTTCGGTATCATTTAAAAGACATGTACAGCGTATAACGTGTTAAAATGTTTCACTTTAATTTCTACGAATATTAGTACCTATAAAAATTTACCACAGCTGTAGATACCTTTGGCGATGTATATATAGTTCCGCTGCAACGTTTATATACGACCTTGAGAAGAACGTGTAAAATGGTCAAATGGCCGTGTCTTACGAAAAATGTCATAATTACGCTATAATTTACCACCATTTACGCACCATATATGTCCAGTGAGATAAGTAACGTAAGCTTCGGGTGTGTGCTGACTTGACACTCATACAGTCCCGAGTCCTCCTGACGAGGGTATTTGAGCTGCAACGTCCAGTCTAATGAACCGGACTCGTGGATCAGTTTGAACCTCTCGTCGTTGGTGTACGTGACGTTGCTAATCGACAGGATTGCCAAGTCCCGTTTCCTGATCCACGACACCTGGTAAATATACAAACGTATGTGATTGAATAGATTATAACGACGGTGAAAATGTTCGCGCTGTCAACGCACGGCACCTGCCCGTTTCATTATCATCTTAATTCTCATACAGAAAAACAAAATATAACCGTAAATTTAACGTCTCTCCCACTTTGACTTAGCGCTAGCATGTATGAGAAAATACGGTGGTTATAGGCATTAGTACTGAAACCCAGTTCGCGGATGGTGGCGCTATACGTCCGTTATAGGTGCTACACATCAGCAGGTCTATCTGGATAGTAATTATCGTCTTGTTACACATAGAAACTGGGATGAAAAAATCTGGTAAATGGTACAGTTATATAGGTTATCTGTATCGATTATTGAGAGTGCAAGTCAATCAGACAGTACATATTTCCTTATGTGTCATTTTTAAGCCTTACTAACCTACCAATTTACTAACCACCACAAATGTTCAGGGTAACTGCGCGTATACTAAATTAAGTCACATATTTTCGAGATTGCGAAATAGTAATGGGCACAAAGCAAGAACAAGGTGCATTGAAAAGTACATGCGCTGAACCAGATGGCCGTTCTAAATTGGGTCCCGGAGTTGAATGTAGTCACGTTGGGAGATGGAGCCATCTCAAGCCATGCAAGGCCAGGATTTAATGTTGCGCATAGCGTATAGATTAGGGCACCCTGTAAATCGATATAATTTAAGAACGTTGCAACTACCCAGCAATAGTCACGCAAGTCAGGCTGATGTACCGGCAAGTAATGAGGCTGCGCACATTTCCTTGCTAAATATCGCTATACGTATAATAGTACATAAATACATATATTATATATATAGGCCTATATATATATATATATATATATATATAATATAATTACGTATATAGTAGAACGAAGGTTGCACGGACGCTATATATACCAGTAGATAGATAAATTAATGTCTATAAACATAATATCGGTTATGGTTTAAACCCATAAACCCATATAGCCTGAAGCATCTAAAACAATATTACACCCTTAATAGGAGTACCGACTTTTTAAATACAGTCCTTTCGCTGGTTATTCACCATAATTGTAGTAAAACTTACATAGCATGAGAGACGCAGAGCGGAAACAGAGAGGCAAAGTTAGAGACAGAGAAAATAACGGTGATGCATACATGCATATACACACACACGCACGCGCACGCGCACTCACACGCACACGCACACGGACACGCACACGCACACGCACACGCACACGCACACGCACACACACACACACACAGAGGGAGAGAGAGAGAGAGAGCGAGAGAGCGAGAGAGAGAGAGAGAGAGAGAGAGAGAGAGAGAGAGAGAGAGAGAGAGAGAGAGAGAGAGCGAGGAGCATGCGACAGAGCGAAGGAGAAAACGGAGAGAGGGCAATTAGAGACGTTGGTCAGTGCACGCGATACACAATATACGTATATCTATATTGACGCAAATTTAGCGAACTGTCCCTGGCCATTAGCCAGTAGTATGGGTGAATCGGGTTAATGAAAAAACAGCAGGTTGAAGTCACACTTTACAACTGAACAAGTTCATTATGAAGAACCGATGTTTCGCAGAAAAAATCGCAAATATAGATAGTTGTCTGCGAATATAAGGCAAATAATCATTATTTGTCAATACACAACATGGCCTATCAATGCCGCACTAGATCTGTTATTGATGACTACTATATTGAAAGCGGAGTAAACGTAGAGGAGTCTTATTTCTCATTGTGTTTGAACAAGTATAACAACACCGAGTGAATAGCTAGCTGGTCACAAATAGCAGCATCGTTTGAGTGATTATTGTGGTTTGTGGCAGAAGTGAGTGTTACATATTGATAAATATTATATTGCAGGCTAGTTTCCTTCCAGTTCGCGTCTGATATATGTGGTGGACTCAGGCATATGTGTGAATATGCATACATACGTTCAGACATGCACTCACGCATGCACGCACGCACACACACACGCACACACACACACACACACACACACACACACACACACACACACACACACACACACACACACACGCGCGCGCGCGCGCGCACACACAGACGTATGCATGTAACGGACGCACACTCGCGAGTTAATATACTAATTTTGTCAAACCATGCGCAGATTAAGCATTTACCGGTAATCCTCCTCAGGTTCACTCTCAATACATGATTAAATTAATTGTTTGATTGTATGGCTAGAGCAGGCTTTGTACGTATTCGTATGCAAATGCGTGAAATTTCTACCATGAAGAGAACTGACTGATGATTGAATCAGGAGGTTTCCTTTAACAGACCAGGAAAATGTCCTTATTGCAGCTTTCCTCTGATAAGCGCGTCATTTACCGCTGGTTCCTACATTTTCCTTCGTGGCGTTCCTCCATTTCCACACGTTAATGAGCTTTCTATTTTCAAAGAATTAGGGTGAATTCAATACTTTTTTCCAGAACTTGTGAAAAGAGATTACTAGATTATCGCAAAGCATTGCACGAGTGGATATTTTTTCGATGAAGCAGAAGAGCTAAAAATATAGCGAAGAGAGATTTATTCCGTGAAATGCAGCTTGCGTGAAGATAAACACATTTTTACATGGTACAAAAATCGTTAGGAACAGACAAACAAGCTAGCGGGTTTCTTTCCTTACTTCCTTTGCGATGGATGTTTTGGATGTGGAGCGCGTGATATTTATATACATCTCACCAACGGATTATACGCCTGCTAGCGCGATTTGCTTTGCGCGTATTTTTTTATATGGCATTACCTTATAAAACCACGTATAAAAGGTATATAACCTACATATAATGTGCTGCACCGACAGACCGATGTATTACACAGCCCCTTCCTGTAATAAGAACTATCTCAGAATATTGTCTGTAAATTTTAGCATAATCGATCCGTTACATATGTAAAGAAGCGTTCTGCCACTATACGAGCAGACGACGGGATATAACGGCAAGATCTCTTAATTTTTTCTCTAGATACAATGTTGCCTAACCTAGGTCAAAAGACAAGTATACTTTTGTTACAGGCATGTTTGATGTTTACATATTAACAAACCAGTACTGCAGCAAACCAAGTCACAATCGCGCAACAGTAGCCCCAATTTCGCAGTCTTGTGTATTTCGCGATTGTTGAAGTATCATCCTCGCGTGTCATAAAAATTTAATCTAAACTTAGTTTCTAGCAAATGGTATATCGTATCGCACTGCGCGATCAAAATAAAGCGCATCGATTAGGGTATTTCAATATCAACGAGCGAGAACATATCGGACTATAAACGCTTCGATACAGCACAGCTATAATCTATAACTATAGGCCTATCACATAAAATTGTGATGACGATTACTATTGTGTCCGATATATCAACATGACATAGAGGGAGATGGAGAGAGATCGAGCGAGAGAAAGCGAGTCTGCGTGTACGAGCATGCATGTATGTGTACGTGCGTGTATGTGCATGCGTGCATGCGTGGGTATGTGTGCGCAGTTAATCCGTCCGCCAGTATGTGAAATACTGACATAGCGCCCTTGCGCCACAACGTCACTATTTCACATACGCAGCGTAGAACTATGTAGAACTGTTATGTATTGGTCAGAGCTGTATGTCACTATTCTACGTTGTGCTCGCCAAGCTATGTGAACATTTCACATAATGATTTTGTTGGCGTTTGCCGATAGACGCCACTGTCACCATTTTGTATACCTATTATGTGTGATAAATTCAATTACTTTTATTGAAGAGTAGAGGATTAGAACGTATTTGTAGAGCTGAAATAAAAAATTCTGTTGTAGGACGTGTGTTAGCGGTAAGATCTTTGACATTCGATACGTTAGTGTATTTGTCGCAGATAAGTGCACGAGAAACCACTACCAGCCAGGTTTGATCGGAGCCAGCAATGTATTGTTGGAAAATAGGTAGCCTACCTATTAGCTAAAAAAAGCTAATATTAGTAAGTCTGTACGCCGTGCAAGACGGTCTTTGATATTCTAAGATTATGTCTACATGTTCGATCACCCGTGTGTAAAATATGCGGTCTACAATTAGGGGGCCTAGTAGTAGTATTAGTAAGTTCAAAGTTGGTTAGGGAACTAGTACTAGTAGTAGTAGTAGTAGTAGTAGTACTACTAGTACTAGTACTAGTACTACTACTAGTACTAGTACTAGTAGTTAGTAATAGTAGTAATACTAATGCTAATAGGGTCTATGTCCCCCAGGGTACTGCCGGAACGTACCCTGGGTACGGTCCGGTATACCGGAACGTACCCTGGTAACTATCTAGCTGATATGGTTAGGGTTAGTGTTAGGGTTAGGGTTAGGGTTAGGGTTAGAGTTAGGGTTAGGGTTAGGGTTAGTGTTAGGGTTAGGGTTAGGGTTAGGGTTAGAGTTAGGGTTAGGGTTAGGGAGTAAGCGTAGGCGACTCCCTAGACTCGTTAGTGGAGTAGGCGAGGTACGGGCCGGCATATTAGATAGTAGTATTTAGTACCAGGGTACGTTTTGGTATACCGGACCAACCCAGGGTACGTTCCGGCAGTACCCTGGGGGACATAGACCCTATCAGCAATACTAATATTCTATATTATCTTACTCCTGCTACTACTCGGCCCCCTAATTGTGGACCGCATATTTTACACACGAGTGATCGAACATGTAGACATAATCTTAGAATATCAAAGACCGTCTTGCACGGCGTACAGACCTACTAATATTAGCTTTTTTTTTTAGCTAATAGGTAGGCTACCTATTTTCCAACAATACATTGCTGGCTCCGATCAACCTGGCTGGTAGTGGTTTCTCGTGCACTTATCTGCGACAAATACACTAACGTATCGAATGTCAAAGATCTTACCGCTAACACACGTCCTACAACAGAATCTTTTGTTTCAGCTCTACAAATACGTTCTAATACTCTACTCTTCAATAAAAGTTATTGAATTTATCACACATAATAGGTATACAAAATGGTGACAGTGGCGTCTATCGGCAAACGCCAACAAAATCATTATGTAAAATGTTCACATAGCTTGGCGAGCACAACGTAGAATAGTGACGTACAGCTCCGAGCAATACGTAACAGTTCTACATAGCTCTACGCTGCGTATGTGAAATAGTGACGTTGCGGCGCAATAGCGCTATGTCAGTATTTCACATACTGGCGGACGGATTAACCGGTGTGCGTGTATGCGCACGAGCGCGCGCTAGCGTGCGTGTGTATGTGCTAACAAGGTCTGGAGTATGACGCAAGTGTAGATATATAATAATATAGACAATGACGATCCAAATACAGATCCATGTGATTTGAGCACTTCCTGATCAGTACAGAACACTGCAGATATTAACACTACGCCGTAGTATCAATACAAACAAAACCAAAGGTAGGCGACATCAGTGTTACCAATAGGTCGATTATTAGGTAAAGTTATGAAGGCAACCACCTGAACATTGGATTATATCGGGAAAACATTATATATATCGAGTGTATACTCGATACATAACATTCATATATCCCTCATTCCGTGCGAAATGCATTTTATATTTTTCAATGTTTCACAAGTTTTCGTACAAATAAATGCAACTGCGCGCTGGAATTTCCATCATATCAGGGGTTAATAATGAGAAATTTGTCATTAATAATATTGCCCTGAATATATAGATATATAACTCGATCGTTAAGTCTAGAAAACTTTTATGCATGCGTTCAACGCGTGCTTTCTGAAAGCCAATGCAGACAATCTTGCGGTGACATTTTGCTGGATAAAAAGCAATTATGGGTGTAACCACGGACCTGACAAGCTATGCGGTTGTCATCCCTCTAGGTGTTGCTAATGCTTTTTTATCAACAAATATTATGCTGTACTATTAATGACAAAAAGTGATCGAGGCATAATCAAAATACAACCAAGTGAATGCTAAGTAACTATTGTATTATGTAATATAAATATTAATATATATTATATACTATTATAATATAATACTTATACTCATATAGCCGGACGCATTATGTAATAAGTGATAGATTTCAGGGAAAATTGTACACACAAGCACACACAAGCACACACGCGCGCGCACGCGCACGCAACACTCTACCCTCACAACAAACCACCACACGCGCGCGCGCCACCACGCACGCACGCACGCACGCACGCACACACACACACACACACACACACACGCACGGGCGCGCGCGCGCGCGAATGCATGCACGGGCGCGTGAGCGGAAACCACACAAAGGTAATTGTGCATATTCTATACCTCTCATAGATTTTTTCCTCTACCCTCCCACCCTGTAAATCTCTCAAGCCCTCTCATTCCTCTTCCTCTTCGCAAATTTCGTCTACCCTCTCGATCACCTTACCCTCCTCTCCCTATCCGTATGACGCTCGTCCCATTTTCATATCCCCAATTCACTACTTTCTCACCGTCCTCCAACTTCTCTTTCTCCTCTTTCCTTGCTACTCTATGTTTCTTTATCGTGCTATATGTCCCCTATACTCTCACTTTCTCAATTTTGTCACCTCCGCCAGCTTATCCACTCTCGCTCTATCATACATTCCCGTCCCCCTCTCTCGCTTTCTCACTCTTTCGCGCGCGCTCTCTCTCCCTTTCTCTCTCACTCTCTCTCTCTCTCTTTCTTTCTTTCGCGTATTGTTATGAGCTTACACCTCCCTCTCTCTACTCCATTACCATTCTTCCCCCGTCTATCCCTATCTTTTTCTATCCCACTCGCTCCGTCTTTCTACATCGCCTCTTCTCCTTCTCTACTTCATGTGCTTACATCTATTATCTCGCTTGCTTTACGCATTTCTTTCGAGTTTGCTCTCATTCTGTATCTATCTCTCCGGCTCTCTCTCTCTTTCTCCATAGCTGTTGCTGATTAATAAATTAGATCAGTACGTCTTTACCTTCGTCTGCTAGATTTCACTTCGCTTAGGCTTTTCACAATTGTACGATTTTAATTTTTCATGGCGCTACATCTCAGCGGCTTGCCTCCGACATGCATCAGAGCTAATACGTTTTTCCCTCACCATCTTTGTTTGCGATATACATGAATGCATTGACGAAGGAAGCGTGTAGTGCAGAAAACGCTGTACTTTAACACATGAACAACATTAATGTTGAAACTCACTAGAATAGGTTCACATAATAGGAATCCATATAGACTTACAATATACAGGTGCTACTACGCAGAATTCGTATAAAGTACACATATATACTGTACTTGATCAAACTGTTATTTTATACCTGTAAATATTTTCATCGCTATTATTACCACCACCTGCCCATTAGGCGGATCATATTATATTAGTCGCTACATTTCAGAGATCATTTGATCTGAACACATACCACTAGAAAAATTTATTGACGAAAATAATTCATCATCTAGTCAGCTCTCTATCCCCGCGTGTACGTAAGCAGGCACAGGAGCGTTGTGGTTGCAATAATAATTACCCGACATCACACACGCGATGGCGCATGTACACGCGCAACATGCACGCACGTATTGACGGGCTAGCGAGCACGCGTCCGCACGCACACACATATACAGACCGAGAAACGCGCGCCCGCCGCTGTGTAGTCACCACCGCTCACATGTGAAATGCGCACGACGCACGATTACAACGATACTGACACTTACACTGATTTCTTTCATTTTAATTACTGCACACTGGAATATACGACAAACACACAGCAGTCACGGTATCACCTCTAACTTTCATTTTATAAGAACAATCAATAGTTAGCATGGCTGTGAGAACCAACAATTAATTACTGGGTTGTTCGAATTGTACCAATGAAGCTGTAACAAGAAAATAACCTAATGTGAACATAATTATATACTATGCTCTGTGATATTATAGTTATATACATATACCCGTGCGTTGCAGCTTGGCAAGATCGGAGCGTATCACATCAACATAATTTGAAGCAGTTTGTAATATTAGCAGATCAAATGCGAGAAGATTAGTCTTTCCTGTTCCGGTTCGATCACCACCATTTCCCAGTCCAACGTTTGAAATAAGTTTTCGGAAATCGGCTTTAAGCTAAATACGCGTCGCATGTATTATGCGCTTACAGTTAATGCTTGTGTAGTCGCCGATGTGGAAATTAAAACCGCTGTCACAAGAGGATTGTTCACTCTGCAGCGACGAAAAAAACATTTTCCGATTTGTTTAGAGATGTATCCACGCACATTAATATATAATTAACTAATAAGTAGATTAGAATCACTAGCGAACAGCTGTATGTCGACTACGGTATTTACTGTTACGGTGCACATGATAATCTCCTATACAGCTCCAGCAGTCCTTAAGGAATAGTAAAGCTGGTTAAGGAAAACGAATGAGCTGACCTTTCGTACACAAATATTTTACACATACGCGAACTAACCCCACGTACGCACGCACGCACCCACATACACAAACACATTGTATAACGCATATATGTGCAGCATATATACATAGCATAATGTGTATAGATAGCATATGTTAATGTACATAATATAATATAACAATGTATATAAAACAAGTAAAACATACGCAGGGCCAAAAGTGGTTAGGATGTCTAATACCCCGCACAGACTACGAATTTTAGCGCGCGTCAGACGCGCGCTAACTAGGAGCGTACAGACTGCATATTTGACCCTACTTTAAATAAGTCATCAGTTCTCCCACCGCTCAGTTCCCTGCTCGCCACGTCACTCCACAGACAGCGAGGTACAGCGGTGACCCAAATAAGGCTATGTGCATGCGCATTGCGAAACTTAGCGTGCACTAGGCACCGGATTATGTACAGACCACTGATCTCTATTATATTAACTTATACTAACGTTAGTATAAGAGAGATCAGTGGTAGAGACACAGCTTAGAGCGGGATAACTTGGTGCGCACTAACTTAGCCCTGCTTCGTACGGGGGACTAACTTGGAGCGGGCCACCGCGTAACTGGAGCGGGATAATGTGTACACACTGCAATATTTAGCAGGCGCTAGTTTAGTACCATATCAAATTCGTAGTCTGTACGGGGTATAAGACAGGGTCACGTCTACTTAACAAACGGCATCTTGATGAGAAGTAGCAAAACTGCGAAACTGTGTTACACGGTTACAGGTCGTCAGTCCGAAGAGTCACTGGTCCGAAGGAAAAACTAAACATTTTCACTGATATAATCAAGAGTCCATATTAGAAAATTTCCTATTATGGAAACTTGATAAAATTTAGCAAAAAAACGAAGTATGTAACCATTTTAGATCGTCTGCAGTTGCTTCATTTCTCCACCCACTCAGCTTCTAGTTTGGAAAAATTCTGCCTCTATTTTGAAACCTTTTTGTCCATTTTCATAGAAATATTTAATATTTGGGTTTCAAACCAAAATTCCAAATTTTTTCAAACCAATTTTTTTTCAAATTGCGTGTTCAAAGCTACCCCAGTTGACGGTACCGTAAAATGCTTATATTGTAACAAAACCGAGCAATACTAAAAGCCTCTCCCAAACCTCCCCCCACACACATCTCCCATCACACACCTCCTGCCAATTCTACATTCCCTGTGAGTATTTCGGACTAGTGAACTAAGGACTAGTGAACCTTCGAATTAGTGAACATTCGCTTTGGACTAGCGAGCTGTCACCCCCCCCACCCCCACACACACACATCTCCCCCACACACCTTCTGCCAATTCTACATTCCCTGTGAGTGTTTCGGACTAGTGAACCTTCGGATTAGTAAACCTGCGGACTAGTAAACCTTCCTTCGGACTAGTGAACCTTCAGACTAGCGAGCTGTCACCGTGTTATACAGTCGCAACAATATACATCGGCACATAATTACACTCACATGCTTGTCACCGATGTTGTGTACTCTACATTGCAGATAAACCGTTTTGTCCACCTCTCCCGTAATGTTCCTCGGTGTGAGAGGATCGAAGTAGACCTTGGACTGCTGGTCCGTGCTTGACGTACCATAGAAGCTCCGCGCGCCAACAACTGAAAACAGACGAATCTACGATGAAGTATCGTAACTACACTAGCCAGTATCATCAAGTATTCATTGGCATCTGGAGTTATACAACACGCCAGGGGATGTATTGTAGACCGTACATACATATTTTCAAATTTCATGTAATTTAATATATATTACAAATAACATTTTATCACTAATGTTGAAGGTAGAATTTCACACATGGTTCGCGTTTTCCTAATAGACTGTACGGGTATTTCACAAATGTTCGCATTAAGGAACGTTATTGTGAAGCCATTAGGAAGTATGACTTGTCTATTGAGTTTTAGTACATGAATGTGTTTGAGACTGCCGAAAAAATCCGAGAATAGATATTGCCATAGGGATCTGAAATAATGACATTCTGTGGTAAAGCGACATTCGTTTTCTACAGTAGAGTTAAATATCCAATATATACATATATCATATGTATATATATATGTGTATATATATATATATATATATATATATATATATATATATATATCTGTAGAGTGTTTTGCGCATGTTTGTATTTTCTTTTAAGTGTTTATATTATTTGAAGCATAGTTATTATTTTGGAAGACTTTCACTAGAATTTACAAAACACAATAATACGACATCGGGCTTATGCAACGCGTATATTTGTCAAAATGCCTTGTAAAAATTATCTACCGTCTCGGGTAAACGCTTTTAGTAGAATTCGCAAAAACGTGCACACATTGCCCGTATCCCTCTCCGTCTAAGGGCGTATTTCTGTTATCACTCAGCACTGTGAACTCGTGTTCATTCGTATAATTATACGCACTTCTTACCAGCGCTGATCTTATTACGGCTCCCTGCTTATGTAATTGCTATCGCCCGCGAATTACCGCAGCGCTGATCAGAGAGAGCAATACGGGTTTCAATGAGATGTATATTCAATTCTTAACCCCCATCACAACCACTACTGCCCCGAAGTTGCTCAAAATGCATGACGAGTTTGTTTCGTTAGGGGCGCGAGCCTCTAATTCAGTCGTAGCCGCCTCGTGCGTGGCGTCTGAAGACGTCCGATGTAATAGTTGGCAGTGTTCCCAGCCAGCCGACGTGCAATCAAAGGTCGGCACGCCGAGGCAGAGCCGCGCACCGCATTCATGGCGTCTTGCGCGAGACATCTGATATCTCTCGCCGCATTGTTCTATGGCGAAGTTAAAGAATCATTCGTACGCGCATTCAAGGTGGTGCGGCTTTAACAGTTGGCAGCGGCCGATCACTGGCCTGCCGGGTGTAAATGAGCGAGCGACCGACGCGCATGCTAGAGGGCGGCCTTACTGTGTATCTATGCGGGTTCAACAGCCTCGCCTCGCAGACAGTACGGCCACTAACAAATCTCAAACAACTTTTCGACCCTTCGGCGTTCGAACGGGTAGCTACTACCGAATCCGTCGTAATTTTAACTCAAGTGTTTTAATGTAATATATATATATATATATATATATA
>NW_014577476.1:47596-53751 GCF_000485595.1 Priapulus caudatus
TTATATATATATATATATATATATATATATATATATATATATATATAAGTATAATAAATGTGAATTCCTCTATTTCATATACGAATGTTGAATCCGTGAAAAACACATAAAGCAACGTAGACAAAATGACGACGTGGCGCCGGTGCCTTTCATTACAAGGGGTCGCTTGCGCTCATTGCACGATATGCATTGAGACTACCTAATTTAATCCCATTATATTCTTGAGGGTAGGATCTCTGATTCTAACGTACGACTAATGCTTATCATAGGCATTGAAAACACCACGAGAAAATGGAACAGTTCGCCATCCATATGAAATAGCACAACTACAGTCTGCATAATATATATTATAATATATTAAATATATTATATTTATTCTGTTCGAGCGTTCAAGCTGTGTTTCTGCGCAAACGATTAGAATCTTGTTCTAGTGCAAAACGAACATGGTAAATTAATTGCTAGAAGGATTAGCGTCGGCACGGATAAAAGCTACATCTTGAAAAAACGGGCGTCAAATGCTGCCGTGAGCGGGTGATTCTCAGAGAGCAAGGAAATTCGACACGTGTATGTGAAATAGATACAGGTTGGTTATTTATTTATGTGATGTCGTTCGGCGGACACGCACCTGTAGAATATACGTACGAGGGGTGGCAAGATCAACCACAGGCGAGATCTAGACACAGCATCTTTTTGGATCATGAATGATGCACGCACCGGCTCGCGTGCTTAATTGTACTAGCTAAATGCTAGCCATTCCGCAACAAAGTGCGTCAGTCGAATAAATCTGGATTATCGGTTTTTTTTATTATGGTAAACTTTTCTGTTGCGGCTGTATGTGATGTGCTCAAGCTACAAATACAAAAAGCTTCGCAGCCGTCGTCTATATATTATGTATACTCAATGCATGTCACTGATAACTCGACGCGTTTATCGTTCGGGTAAACAATGGGCATATGAGTGGGTGGTCGCATTTCATTTGTTTCAAAACGATGTAAATTTATCACTCAAGACATCGCAAAACGTAACCCATCTGAATATATTGCAACAATCAAGAGTGTGCGAACAAACAATAGCCACATATGCACACACGAGCCACACGAGGCACACACACACAACACACACAGCTCAGACAAACGCACGCGCACCCACGAACGCGCACATACCTACACAAAGGCGCACATACACACGCACACACACCTCCCAGGTACACCTACCAGCACAAGCACGCATGCGCGCACACACAGACGTGGGAGCCGGCAGATGTACACTCACACGACTTACAACTAAAATGGCGTGCGTCGAAAATAAACATTCACATAAATTGTTAAATATAACACATGACTATTGTTTAGTAAGCATATTACGGCATAAGGTTGGGGTTGATATAGACCAAGTTACCAAATCTAAAATATGGACAACTTATCTCTAAGAGATAGCAAAAAAGTTTATTTGGAGCGGGTCTGACTTAAAAAGCAAATGCCTCTGGAAAATGCTATTATTATTAAAAAGTTCAAAATTGAGTAAGCTGTTCTTATGAGCGGTTAAGCAGTTTGCATGGATATCTATCAGTCACGTTGATGAAAACGGTATAGAGTTAAGTAATGCCGTGGTATTTTTATATCTCTGTGGTACGTCTCTGTGGTACATCTCGCAGCTAGCTTTTAAATCATATTTAGTTGTTGCTTTCTAAAGTCTTCGTTCTCCACAGGGTCCAACAGCAGTCCAGACTTAGACTCACCGTCGAGTGTGTGGCTTTTTACGTACTCACTGCATGTCTTGACAATTCTCCGAAAGAAACCTACCACTAGGGGCGTAAATCCGTACCGAGGAGTGAGGGGGATGATCGGCGATAGCCATCACATATACTAGTTGTATGTAGCTAGCACGAGCACAAGCCACAAGCCCACAATAATTTACGCACACGTGCGCGATCGCGCACGTACGAACATACACATACACATACACACACACACACACACACACACACACACACACACACACACACACACACACACACACACACACACACACACACACACACACACACACACACAAACACGCGAGATACAGTTTATCAATGGCAATACATACATGCACCAGCACATGCAAATTGACAATCGTACACGTGCCGTAGGCATGCCAGTGCTAGGGGGATCTGGGGGCATGCCCCCCCCAAAAAAAACATTTTGAAATATTTAAGCCATTTTCATGCAATCTGAGGCATACTGTGGGCCATATTCTCATGTCTGATGACACTATCTCAACCCTAGACTCAACCCTGCAAGTTAGGATTCAAAACACTTCTCATGACTTTTCAGAGAGCGTACACAGTTAGGTTACTATAGTAAGAATACATGTATTAAAACACAGGTAAGAATTGCAATTTCTCACAATTTCACGTGTTTTTGTATGTTTGCAACCATACTTTTTGGCTATTTGTGAGTCTGGAAACATTTTCTTGAAGAGTTCATTTGCATGGTCTGCCACCCTCAAAGGCACATTGTTTTCAATTAAATAATCCGTAAATCTTCTGCGTCAAGACAGACAATTCTCTATCTGCTGCAAAGAAGCTTGATATATTGGGTGTAGATTCCACTGCACCCGCATAGCACTTATGCTTTTGAAAGACTATATATGCCTCTGGCAGTCACTCCTTCCTCCGTGCCCCACTTGAAAGTCTGTCTTGCATAACATGCAATAGCCATGATTAACACTGAATTGTACTGTAGGCTATACAGTTAGTTATACATACATTAAAAAAACTCCTTTCTCATGCATTATGCTGAAATTGAAACAATCACGTTTCTTTCTTTTTTCTTCTTCTTCTTTCTTTTTTTTTTTTTGAATCTTAGGGGGGGATATTTGTACAGGCCATCCCCCCTCCTTCAAGAGCGGGGGGAGGGATGCATCTTCCATCTCCCCCGGGATTTACGCCCCTGCCTACCACAGTAGGCCTATGTGTCCTTGAAAAATCTGTCTATGTGTGTTTATCAGAATAAAAAAGGTTCTAGTGAATGGTCTTTCAGATGGTGCAAATGTTTGCTTGGCGTACGTGACCTGCTCATTGCATTTATGCTTGTAGCAGGAATACACGCCGCGCACTTTTCTATCCGTCAGTACTAGCAGCTAATTCAGCAGACTGTTAGAAGACGTCGTGCCGAACTTCACGGTCAACGATAAATTATCAGCAATGTTCAACGCCCTCGAGTTCGGTCACTTAGGTAGCTCACTGACGAATAGTCGCAAAAGCCGCAGAACAAGGTAGGGTTGACGGGAGCGACTATCACCACCCGATTGTTAGAGACTTCATGGATGTCGCCCATGAGCATATCTGATTATGAGAACCTGATTCGCGCATACCAAGTTTGTCCCTATCAGACGGTCCCTCAATGCATTTTAAGGTATATTATGGCCCAGGCCATTATACGTACCTCGCACTTGCACCCAACGATCAACCATTCTAATTTCATTAGACAACCATTACACCGTCGCATCAACGCGCGAAACGGCGTACCTCTTAAGCGGAAAAATAATGAAAATGAAATGCATATAAAAAATGAACTCCGTGACGAAACGCAATATACAACTCGCGTCACACACAATGTACGCGTACACGCGTACACACAATTAATGCGCTTTAGAACGATTCGAGCCAGGTTTCGGAGTCGGAATCTATTAGTGCAAAGGTCACATGCCAGCTGAATCACCTACTTAGGCCTTACTCAAGAGCACGGATCACTCCGCTACTTAATGGGCTTATGCTAGTCTTCGCTGTCTGTAGACATATATGATATTAGGCAGCGAACGTGAAGCACTGATGCGCTCTATACTGTCTCTTTTCCTCTTTCGTATCTTCTTCTCTCTCTCTCTCTCTCTCTCTCTCTCTCTCTCTCTCTCGTCTTCTCTCTCTCTCTCTCTCTCTCTCTCTCTCTCTCTCTCTCTCTCTGTCTTTCTCTCGTCCTCTCTCTCACACACACGCATTTTATTTTTCTCTTGCTCCTTTCTTTTCTCACCACGCACGCCCGCCCGCCCGCCCGCACGCACGCACACACGCACGCACACACACACACACACACACACACACACACACACACACACACACACACACATATATATATAATACATTTTTCTGGGATCCGTTCATCTACGTAAGATGGTGGATATGCAGCAACATGTCATATCTGGTGAGGCTATTCAGTCGTTCATGCTGCACTTCCGTTGGTGGCTGTACAGGCCTATTCTGGACCGCCAGAGCCGTCCACAATTGCCGCATGCAAACAGGTTGGCGTGGACTTCCCCAGGGGCTGTGGGTTGGCGCTGCTTGCGGCGACCTCGTCTGTCTTGGAGCTGCTTCAGCCATTCTGCATCATGATGGTTAATTCCAGCCCAAAGCTTAAGCCGCCATGTGACCCGGGTTGCAGCTTCAGCTTCCAACGTGTCTTCATTGATGTTTAGGGATTTTATGTCTCGATTGCATACGTCCTTGTACCTGGGCTTTGGGCGCCCTCTTGACCTCTTAGCGCCGGCTATTTCCCCAATAAGAATGTCCTTGGGGTGCATTTTCCATCCTATGCACATGTCCGAACCATCTAAGGCGCCTTTGCTTGATGAGTGCTAGAATGCTTGGTAGGTTTGTTTTGAAGAGGACTTCAGCATTTGTGACCTTGTATTTCCAGGTGATGTCAAGAAAGCGGCGTAAACAGCGGAGATAGACTAAACAGACACTAATATATATATATATATATATATATATATATATATATAACAACGTGTGGTAACCAAATGAAAATCAGTCACTCAAAGCGTATATCACATGTTATTGAAGCGAGGGTGAGTTGCCGTCAACCACTAGGCCCAAGGAACCTCTAGACAATAATCACACAGAACATTAACCGCCAAAGTCATATTACTAGCCACCTATATTATTATACACAAGAGGACACGACAACCATCGATGCAGCTATTTACCACGAGAATCTGCACAGGAATATATAATGAATACCTCACACAGCCCTTCCCTGAACTGATCAACTCGGCATATAATGATCGCGAGTGAATTTGAATTTACTGTACATTGAGTTTGCAATCATTCTTAAACAGGTCAAAAGAAGTCGAATATACGAACGAATATGACTTCTTACAATTAATATACTGCAAGAGCGCTTACGCTCCACGTTTATATTCTTTCCGTGCAGTAGTTTAGCATGCGTATTTAATCGAAATCGAAATTTTTCGTCAAAAATCATTTATACGCAATGGAAATTCATGCACATTTCGCAAACCTTTTACCTATCGATAGATGAATTCCCCTTTCAAAGTTAAGAAAAACCGTGCTATACGTTCGGGCAACGGGAGAACGGCGATGGTAAATAAGTAAAAAAAATAAGCTGATGCGGTTAAATGATATGGATTGTAAAATGCGGGCAATGAATATGAATGAACTAAACCATTAGTGACTGTCAAGTCTGTCACGATAAGTATGCAAAAATGCTTCACGTTTTGTCCTTTGGCAAGCTTTACGCAAAACCAGAGCAGAGTGCTTGATTGCTACACATCAAGTTTTGTTTTTGTAATGATCAAGGAGCCTAGACGAGTCACGGTTAGAGCTACGTCAACATGTGTTCATCTAGGCTCGATCGATGTGCTCAAACTGAAGTGTGAACTCATTAATACGGAGATGAGAGGCCGGGAAATTACTGCCTGCAACCGAGTGTTAGTTTATCATGTCGGGTTGTTTTCTGCGAACAAAGTGATCGGAATCGCTCTTCATCACTTCGCGATATGCCGTTTTTCCAGCGTTTAAAGCACACGGATTCAAGTGATATCGCAGCGGCGCCCATTCAACTATACGCAAGGACGCTTCATTGTGATTCTTCAACAGAGCAGAAGTATCTGTGATTACAGTAAGAGGGGGGGGGGGGGTCTGCGTGTTGTATTTTGTATAAACAACGCGAGTAAATTTCTCGGGCGTAGAGACCAGTCTAAATATTATTCATAACCTGGGGTCATCGCACGAAAACGAGGCTAAGCTAGGCAATTTTGTAAACAATGGCTGCTCAGGCAGGCACGCACAGAGGGGGTACACGCACGTACACGCGGGTACACGCACGTACACGCGGGTACACGCACGTGCACGCACGTACACGCACGTACAC
>NW_014577476.1:53776-88144 GCF_000485595.1 Priapulus caudatus
AGATTTGCCCATTGAATGACACGAGTTATTCATGCCGATCACCACGAGTTTCCCACCATCGCGGCTACCGACATCACACATCCGCTATCATACCGCCGCCACCGCCGCCCGAACTCCGCACCCACCATGAATTCCATGACCAATGAAACCTAACATTACCGATGACTGTCAAGTCTGCCTCACGCATAACTATGCAAACAATCGCCTTACACGTCTTCGATGTCCTTTTGGCCAAGCTTTACGCTACAACCAGAGCAGAACGTGCCTTGCATTCACCGACTACACATCAAGCTTTTGATCTTCTTGTAATGATCAAGGAGCCTACGAACAGAGTACACAGTTAGAGCATCCGTCAAACATGTGTTCATCTAAGGCCTACGATCGATGTGACTCTAACTTGGAAGACTCTAGCAAACTCATTAAACGGACGATGAGAGAGACCACTAAGCGAAATTCACTGACTCAGCCCCCAACGAAGTGGTCTAGATTATCATGTCCGGTTTCTGCGAACAAAGTGACTCGGAATCGCCTTCATCACTTCGCGAAAGTATGCCGTTTTTCCAGCGTTTTAAGCAACACGATTCAAGTTATTATCGCAGCGGCGCCCATTCCAACTATACGCAAGGACGCTATACCATTAGTAGAATTCTTCAAACACAGAGACCGAAGTATCTGTGATTAACAGTCCACAGACGCGGGGGCGGGTCTGGCGTGCTTGTATTTGTAACTAACGCAACTCCGACGTGAGTTCTAGCAATCTCTTCTGGGCGCATCTCCCAGCCTTGCGCTAGAAGACACAGATCTAAGATATTATTCAAACCTGCGGTCATCGCCAGCGAACAACGAGGCCGCTAATCGCTACGATCCACTGTTCCATTTACAACGCAACTGGCCTGCTCACCGCGCACGCCACAGAGGGAGCGTAACGACACGTACCCGCGCCCAGAATTACACGCACGTGACACGCAGGTACCAGCACGCTCAGGCCAACGCCCGGGCTACACGCCAATGCGCCTACACCACCAGATCACACGCGCGCTCACCACGTAACACGCCGCAAACTCACGTACTCGCGAGTACCCGAAGATACACGACAACGTACACGTCGCGGTACACTCGCCCGATACTTCGGCCGCGCTCGCTAGTGGCTGTACCGCGATGTACACGCTCGGCTGCCTAGATTCCTCCGTCACTCCAGCGTGTTACCGTCGCCAGCCTGTCGTGCGTGTCTACGTGCGTAGTGCCGCTGCATGTTTCGGCTGTAGCCGCTAGCGCAGTATCTGCCGCGTGTGACCCGTATGCCACGTTTACTCCTCTCGCGTGCTTACCGTGCCTGTCCCCAGTCCGCTATACGCTCGCTTGTTACACTTGCTGTCGTCGTGCGTGCTCTACGCGCGTGTAGTGCGTGTATCTCCGTACCCACGTTACGTGGTGTATCTTGGCGTGTACGGTGCGTTGTACCGCGTGTTAAGTCACTTACATCCTGAGGTTCTCGCATGCGCGGGCTTGCCGTGCGTGAGCCAGCAGCCTGTTCGCGCTAAGCGTGATGTTGTCGAGCAGGCATGAGAGACGTCCGAGCCACGGTTCATGTTGGAACTGTTCTCATCCAGTTGATGTCCAGTTTGTGTACCTGCGTGTACGTGCGCGTGTTTTACCCGCGGCCTGGTGTATACGCTCGCTTGTACCTGGCGAGGGGGCGAACCCCCCAGCTGCCCACAGCGTTGCTGTCTCTTCCACGCATTCGAACAGGGCTGCAAAACACATGAGGACACGGGCTGCGTCAGTTGCTGGTAACAGCATTGCTGCGGCAGTGCTGGAATAACGAGCATGGGCTGCGTCAGTCGCTGGATAACAGCCATGGCCTTGGCGTCAGTGTTGGTAACAGCATGGCTTGCGTCAGTGTGGGATAACAGCATGCTGCGTCAGGTGCTTGGGATATTTGAGATCATGCGTCGTGGCTGCCTGTGTACCGCGGTTAGCCACTGGGGGATAAACAGCACTGCATCGTCAGTGCCTGGATAACAGCGATGGCTGCGTCAGTGCTGGATAACAGGTCGGGGTGTCTATTACTGGTGCAGTGTCGTTGGAACCGTCGAATCTCACGGGCTCGAGATAGTGTGGGCCGTGTTGCGTCAGCTGCTGGAATAACAGCATGGCTGCGTGCGTGGGATTGGTTACTTGGGCGTGTACGTCGCCGGTAACAGCAGCTGTACGCGTGTACGTGCATTGTAACCGCGTGGTCAGTGCTGTACGCTTGCGAGTTTGACATATCTCAGATGTGAGCCCGTCGCCGTTCGTGCTTGGTACGTGAGTCAAGAGTCGACGATCTGGCTAGTACGGTCAATGTACTGGTGGGCGATGTATACCAAGCAGCATGGCTGCGTACAGTTGGCTCGGATATGTACCCTGCGACATAGTGGCCGCTGTGCGTGTTACCCGCATGTTACGCTCGAATTGTGTACTCTCGCGGGTAACAAGCTATGTGCGCCGCCGTGTGACGTTGCGTGTGTGTGCTCTGCGGTAAGATACACGTTGGATCTGCGCCGTCGCCGTGGCTGGTAACTAGAATGGTATTGGGTTGATCGATAGCGTGTGCGGATTGTAGATCATGTGCCTGCGTTTGTACGTGTAGCGTGCTTGTACCGCGCGAACAACCATGACTGCTGTACGCGGTGTACCTGCTGGTACTGCTTACTAGACGTAAGGTTCGCGACGCGCAGCACACCAGTGCTATACAATTGGCTCCTCGCTGTGTCCTCTGCTGTCCAAAAATTGTTTTACTCGCGTATCCGAGTGCGTTTTTTGTCATCGCACAAACGTCGTGTACCGATGGCCGTGTATACTGCGTTTGTACGCTGCGTGACTGATACGCGCGGTGTTACAGTGGGGTGGTTAACCTCCGCTTTCTTAGTGGCGTGTGCCCTTGCCTGAGAACGCCTGTTAACGAACTGTCCCATAAGCGCCTGTGAAGCGGCGTAACAAATATTTTTCCGATGCGATGTAACCTCTTAGTATGCAGCGCGTCGAGACTGCCGGCAATATGTGATACGTACCGGATCGCAACATTAACTATGAATAACAGTGAATGCAGTTGTCTTGTGCACCAATCTATCCATTAGAATAATCTCCAGTGCGGCGTTTCTTTAGAGGAGTTACACGCATTTATTTTATTATTTAATAATATAATGAATAGGTATAATTGTGCTCTCATGATTGTTAGTAGGTGACGTAGAAGGCAGGTGAAGTTATATATGGGTTAATATAATATGTACAAAGACTAAATGGTATTTGTTGTAGACTAAACTTGATGCTGTTGGGTGCTACGTTAGATTGTGCTCAAGTTATATGTTAATCTCCGGTATCTCCACTATGGAGGTACTCTAGTGAATATATAGTGGAAATGTAATACGGACTCTCACCCCGGTTGAAAGTAGTATTAAAACTAATAGATAGGTATTATAGTTAGACTTATATAGGAGTCAAAGGCTCGCTCAACCGCGATAATTGTGTCGTTCTCAGTAATGCGACTCAGACCTTGCTCCCCAAGATGTGTATTAGCATAGCGTTTAGTTTCGCTGTTTCGCGGCTGATTAGTGTGCATAGGGTCTGACTCTCTCCGAGAGCGGTCTTACGGATATGAACATACGATATAGTCGTCCAATCTATGATTAAGTTACTAGACATAAACGCGTTACGACAGGCTCGGATTAGTTTTACCAATTCTCATCCGGTGAATATCCGTCCCACCACCACGGATGGCCCTGCAGAGCTGACAGCGAAGTCTGTGAACAGCTGGCTCGCGGATTGCTGGACAGGGATTTCTTATCGTCCCTTCCTCGCGTCATTCTGCAGGAGTGTACTACTGATACATTCGATATTTCTGAGCAGATGTGACTACGGTGGCGCTCTCCGTCGGATTTCGATTCTCTCGAAGACCGAGCAATATCCGCGTTTCTGCGCTGCTCGGTGATGGAGATCTGTGCAGTGCTCTGTTGCCATTCAGTTATACCTAAACTCATTCTTTAGGTGGAATTAATGTATATATAGTAGAACCGCTTGAACTTGGATGCTGTGCTCTCTGACGCCTCGCCGGAACTCTCGTCAGAGTGGACTAGATTCTGCAGCGACTACTAGTAGCATCATCGTCATATCACGTCGCGCCGACGGGTATTACGATTGCCGTAGCAGCGTGGGCGAGTTAGAATCAGTGAGGTATGTATATGATAGTCGATAGTTGAGTATAGTATTTGCGGCATGTGACTAATCGTGCAGATTTTAAATGATGAAGTGATTAATTATCTGATGGCGAAATTCGGGATAAATATAAATTTCATGACAATCGGGTCAAAAGTGCAGAAGTTACAGGTTCTAGAATATTTCGACGAAAAATGTTGTTACCATGGCAACGATGACTTCGCCCACACCAAAAACGATTGGCGTCTTCGCTTTACGATAACGCACCTCCATGCGAAATCTGCAGCCGGTAGAGCGTTCACAAAGAAATCTCTGCGGCGGCGGCGGCGGCGGCGGCGGCGGCGGCGGCGGCGGCGCGACGATGCCAAACCCATAGTATCCCCACGAACTTCGTTCGGGGGATACAATAATTAAGAATGATCTATAGCAGACGAGTACGAGAGAAGCAAAGCTGCACTTGTGCACTGCACGCAACAGTCCGCATGCAATACGTCAGCGTGCAACAGTCAGCGTGTAATACGTCAGCGTTCAATGCGTCAGCGTGCAATACGTCAGCGTGCAATACGTCCGCGTGCAATGATTCATGACTGATTATACTTTTTATTCCATCGGCATATATTTGTCGAATAGATTTTAAACGAGTTAGTAAACTTTGCGCTAAACCAAAATTGTAGATTATTGAGACTCCATATAACAAATGCTGATGCACTAATTGCACGCGTAGATGCCAAGCGCGTTCTCACGTAAATTTCCACACGACATCGCACGAGATGCAGAATATTAAATTGAGAGTCCATTTTGCTAATATTGCACACAACTGACCAGCATAATAGCAGATAAAATCACATTTCAACGCTGTGCGTGCTTTAAAGTGTATAATATAAATGCATTGCAGCCCTTCCGAGCTGTTGTCGATACATTCCCCGAGTGCTACTTGCATTCAGGTATAATTGAATAAATTCTAGCCCATATTGAACCGAGACAGTCGTATAATTAGGTTAGAACGGAAATTAAAACCACCGCAATGGCTACATTTGTAAAACAATGCAGACTACGCGAACTTTCTGACCAAGCTGTATATTTCCCTCACTTTTGTCTATTTTGACCTTATTCGATGCTCTCCCGGCTGTAAAAGCCAAATGTGATTAAACAGTAGCCAGCGTAAGCGACTTGTCCGCCCCTCCTCGGCTTGATCAGTCTTCTTTTTCCATGCCGGCCGAATTGTTGATAAACGTGGCTATCAGTTAGCGGACAGATGTCAGTATCTCATTAAATAAAGCGGCAAGAATGACAACTAAATCTTTTTGTAATGACCGAAATGATGACTCGATGAAATAATGCAATCCCGTCTGAAATTCTAAACCGCAATAATGACATCGCATACAAATTGAGACCGAAAACTAATAGTCTTATTTGTAATTAAACCTAAAGAGATAACGCACTAGGAACTAGAAATGTAATCTAACCTAAACGAAATTTCGATTGAACAGTAATTTACATGATATAGTTGACTTGCAATTCTGTAAAGTTGTAACTTTAAAACAAAAACAAAAAAATACGCTTCACATTGAATTATATATACACTAAATTTATCGAATTGAAACTAAAAATCGGTCTAAATATTTGTATGATGAATTACGAGCAGATGAAACCTCTACACTCGAATATAATTATTGTGCACAGACATTCGCTGAATTATTTGTTTAGCTATATATTTTTATTTGATGTTAATATTATTTTGGAATTTTGCTAGTTTCTTTTGTGCTTGAATGCTAGAGTCACGAAAGCCTACTCGTACAGTATTAATATAGCTGCATTGCATGAAGGATGCGAGGACCTCTATAACGACTGAAATTGAGGCAGCATAAGCGTCTTCAAAATGATTTTATTTACCAAGCTCAGACATGAGGACGTCACGTGGAGGAATCGCAAGCACAATCGGGGATGAAAATAGAGAAAAAATCGCACGCAAAAGCCACATTTGCTCCCAACCTTCGGGGCAGTCATTGTTAATACGCGTATACGTGCGCGCCCACTTGTGTATCACACTGCGTGGATACCTCATCGCAGCTGTATACTCCTTGTGTGTAGATTTTTTTCGCGACGCTACATTTGCGTCGATAAAACCAACGACATGAAATACACTACTCTAATTACATTGCAACGCAATTAGCAATGTTGAAAAAGCAAAAACTAGTTTTTATGATGACGTCGATTTGGACATTGGACAGGAATTGATATTCAACCTGATCATAACAACTAGCTACCGACGCTTCTATAGTAACGGATTCTCTAGGCTATTAAATATCTAGGTAACGAATCTAACAAATTTCACTACAGTTCAACGACCTAAAAATAACGCAGAAGCAATAATAGCAAAAGCTACAACTAACACATAAAAATGAAAGTTATCACCCTCTCGCCCTCTCACCCTTTCGCCCTCAAGCCCAAAACGCGCGACCTCACAAGTTGCGCAAGACAAGTCACGGCACGCAGTTTTGGAATAAATACGCCCTCTTGAGAATTCAACCTGAGGTGCACTCAGAACAGAGACATTCGGATCGAGAGCAGGACCAACAGCCGACTGTCTCCGGCCACGGCGGCTGGCTCACGATGAGTCAGTTACCCTGGGCGGGACGCGTGATTTTGTGTCCTAGGTCAATCAAGAACATTGGGTTGTAGTGAGCGCTGCTATTGGTTGAGCTTGTTTCGTCGCTCAATGACGTCACAGTGTTGTCATATACATAGCACATCCAAAATTCTCAATTCAAATATGACTCAATATCCTATCGAGTACATCGCGAGCGTCAAGTATGAAAGGTCGGTGGATCGAATCCCATCTGTTTTCTAATTATTTTCCTGTTTTCTGTATTTTTCTATCTTTATCCGTTTAACATTTTTTTCCAATTAACGCAAATATTTACATGATTTATTTACATCATTTTAATAACAACAATTAATTTTTACAACAATTAAAAATTATATTTTTTATATATTTTTTTAAATAGGGTTTGGGTTAGGGTTAAGGTTAGGGTTAGGGTTAGGGTTAGGGTTAGGGTCACAATGCAGTGAATGCACGATAAAACAAGAGTTTGAGGCACGTGATTTATATCAACCAATGGCAGCGCTCGCTAGAGCCCTATGTTCTTGATTGACATAAGAAAAAAAATCACGCGGCCGGGACAACTCTGCCGTCTGGAGATTCTATTTGATGAACCTATTTGGAGACGCTGCCATCTGGAGATGCTAACCGATAATCCTACTTGGAGAATATTACGTCACCGTTAGCACCGTACCGACCGACGACACTGCTCGAAGGATTCAACACAGGCCACCCTCTACTACTATCTGCTAATAGGAGCCACCCCGAGATTACGAACCAACACGTACCTGCACAAGCCAGCCACCACTATACACTCGTAAGATCACCGCTACACTGATTGTCATTGACTATCCGGAACTATTCTATATGTTTGTTAAATATATACATGATTCTATACAGCAAATTCCTGGGTTATTTGCGCATTTATGTGTGTGGTTGTTATCGACATTTGCGTAGCACATCAAGTGAGTCATTTAAGACACATATGCCGTGGTGGTGAGAACCTCTTTATACTTCTCAGTGAGGGGCGTAGCCCATGATGATGTGTAGGGCCAGTTATTAACAGCTTGAATTGAACATCTAAAAATAAAATTCGTGACGTTTCGTTTTCATTTTGGCATTTAGCCTATGACTCGAGTATAAGCGATACCTTGTGTACATATTTGCTAATTAATTAAGCTAATCGTCCTTCAATAAACTCACGACTCACAGGGATCATAGCTAAGACATGTATATACAATAGCTAGAATTTATAGCAATGTAACTCGAATCGTTCACGCCATAATTATGATAGTTAGTAAACTTTCCTACCGGCCATAGCCGCGCATATATTAGCTAGTATGAGCGATACATTCCTACCGGCGTATATGCGGCGGGGTCCATGGGCGGGGTACGAAAAATGAAAACGAAACGTTACGAGTTCTATTTTTATCCTCCAATCACAGGTCGGAGCAATTACTCTGTTTAGACGCATGTTACGCGAGCGCACACGGCATTGTCCCATACTTGCATATGCATTCATGTAGATGTGTACATCACACCGAGCACACGCACACGCGAACGCATGCAAACACGCGCATGCACACATACGCGCCCACGCACAAGCACACACAAATGCACACACACACGCACACGCACACGCACTCGCACTCGCACACACCTACTATACACGCACGCGCGCTCGCACGTACACAATATACATACATTATGAGATGCATCCGCCAATATATCGCGCGTTGATTGAACTTTTACCCATTTATATTATATGGGTCAAATTCCAAGACAAGCGTCCGCCATTATCATTATAGTTCAAGTTCTGATGTATATGTAATCACTCACTTTTAGTCACTACAATTTGACTGGACCACTTTATAGCGCGATGTTTCATCGATAATATTAGGTACGCGGGAATAAAATGAATATGTGATTACATAAAATAAACAATCGCATCTTTTTATCATCTAAGGAACGCCATTCTCCGACGATGAGTTATCAGTTGGGAAAGTATTCTCACTATGTTCTTTGCGGTCACAGATGTTTGTGTATTAAAATTAGAGGTTTGCATTCACGTCACCGCACGAAATTATGAACTTGCTTACAACTGGCTCTGATATATAATAGGCCGGCAGCGCAGTCGTTACGATACCGACAGACAAATTACGAAGTTAATTATAGGAAATTATACGATTCTCAACTAGAATATATCTGATGTCGGTTTCACTGGAATCGCCACGGTCGGCAGACATGCGCTTAGTAACCCTCCTAACGAAACGTGCGATCATCGCACAGAATGCATTATGTATGACTAGCTAAAACCCGCGCTACGCGCGGGCTTAGTGACTGTGATGCATGTGTTACCAATACAGTAGTGTTCTGTGTATAAAGGTGTTACATGGAGAGTTTAGTTGTTGCACATGTTTGTTTTTTTATGGTTGAGATGTCAATACAAATACATGTACAATCATGTTACCGCTAACACATTAACCATTTGTTTGGCAAGTACACAGTGAAATACAGACACACGCACGCACGCACGCACGCACGCACACACACAAATGTTTTATTGTATGCTATGTAGAAACTACTGGTTGATGATACGGACTCCAAAGTTAGAATATAGATAGATCTGAATGGGCTGGTAGGTCGGGCGACTGATGAACCACTTGGCTGCGTAGCACGTAATAATACTAATATTACGTGCTTCGCATGTTTCCACTGTGTGCGGACCAGGTAATATTGCGTGGTTGTGATCGCTTATTTCTACGCATGTTTGCACAACAAATACAACTTGTACATCTCGTATGGGAAAATAGCTACTGAATATTTAACTTCATTATTACATGGTTATTTCTACTTACATTATGGGGCTTACACAAATCTCAGCACACAGACACAGAAGTTAGAACACAGATACACAGAACAACACGAAATTGAAACCTGTTGAAACCACTGATCTTTAGTATATATATATATATATATATATATTATAGAGATCAGTGGTTGAAACAGAACGAAAACAAAACAGCGCCCCCTATTTTGAGGCAAATGTGTACGTTTTTTGTTTTGTTTTTGTCTTTTTAAAGCCGTTTTTACGGTTTTCAACCGAGTATAGTTTAGAACCCGTCCCGCGTGTACTCATCGATCTCTTTTGTAAATTTGGCGCTATTTGGATCCAAACTGACGGAGCCTTTCATTAACATTCATACAACATTCGCCAAATTATAGTAAGATTCGATGCCAAATAACCCACTGCCGGGTTATAGTCCAGGCAAGGCGTAATCGTCATAATAGTGTAAGCTTGTTTTTCAACATATATAATGTTTTTTTGCTGTTTCTGGTCAATTTTAGGATGCTGATTCCAAATCCGATGTATGCCAGCTCGTAAGTGTTGAGCATTTTTTTCTAGAGCACAAAATCCAAATGTCCGCCGGAAAATACACTTGTTTGTAAATAACGGCGACAATATTGTATTTAGACTCTAGGTATGCATAGAACATGTATATAAACTTGGCTATTGCGAACATTTTGGTACCAACACTATTACTCTATCTGGTGTAGTTCTTGAGATATGAACTTTTCATGGTTTTTCTTTTTACGCAATAGCGCCAATTCCCAACGTGAGTAGTCTGCGCTATATACTATATACTAGACATATTACATGTTTTAACAATTTTTCAACAATTCAAACCATCTGGTTTCAAATCTGATGTATGCCAGTTAATACAGGTTCAGCATTTTTGAATAAAAACAATTAAAAATGGCAGCCAAAAACCTTATAGCAGACATCGATTTTAGTGATTATGTATTGCCAGTAATATGTAAGAAGGTCAAACCAATGTCAGCCGTTACAAAGCAAAAGCTGAACAGTGAGGCTCCTGATAATGTGAACACTAAACTTATCTATGCCCGAGTCATTGGAATCATGGCTTCTTCCAGGGAAACCATTTCTACCAAAACCCTCTTCTCCTATGAACTAGCTTTCTTTCCATCTGCTCTGTTCAATGCTAATGGTAACATGAGAACAACCTCCAAGTCTGTGCTGAAGTCCAAGATCAAAGTGGAATGTAGTCAAAGAAACAGGGCGCCTTGCGAAGTTGTTATTCTAGATGGTTGTGCAGTTCTGTGGACAGTTTCTTGGCCTGCATCACCTGCTGAGGTGTCAACTTTTGTCAGTGCTGTTGTTGCTAGCATAATGCGTCATGTGAATGGTGCACAAGTTCTGTATGTGGTGTTTGACAGATACTATGAGACAGCATGAAGTCATGCTGTCACGCACAACGTGCAAACGGTGTCAGTCGTGTGTACAAACTTACACCTGATTGCTCACTACCATAGCAAACTGTCACCTTAACTGTCACAGCTAACAAAGAGCAGATCATTCGAATGACCGTAGATGAACTGAGTTTGTCTGACGTTCCCGAGGGCAAGAACATCATTGTGACAGGACCTGATGCTCGTCCCATTGACGTAGGTACTGGTACCCAGCTCAAACCAGTGACGCATGAGGAAGCTGACATCCTCATTGCTTGTCATGCGATAAATGAAGCTGTGGCAGGGCATTCATCTATCAACGTTGTGTCTCACGACACAGATGTCCTTGTGAACCTGGCGCACCATCTACATGCGCAAACAAACGACATGCCAAGCAGTGTATCGACTTCGTTGTGAGGCGAGGAAGGGAACAAACACTGTCATTGATAGACGATACACGGAGTTGTGTGTTACTGAGAGTCATCTTTATTCGCCTCTTGTTCGCGCCCAATTCCCACAATGCTCTGCCGGATAACATAACATATGAACGTCTGAGTAGACGTTGGTGATACCACATCTCCCTTTTCCTTTACTTTTGATTACAATGAGAAATATGTACACTCATGAAGTATCCTGGTTAAGCAAACACAATACTAAGAATACTGATTACTTGAATACAATACTAAGCACTTGTGCGCATTACGTTGTTCATACTAGATTAATTCAAAAATAAAGTATCATTCAAAGGACACTCAAAGAACCCAAAAAACTAAATGGAGGTAGACTGCTCCAAGTAGTCTGCAAGAGCTGAGGATTATTCTGCTTCATTATTGCACCTGCTATTCCCTATCTATACACACAATACAGCTCCGAGTAGCTGTTATCTAGTACTCCTCAACATATCTGCGTGGTGGCCTGCGCATTCTCTCAGACCGCCGTGGCTCCGATAGTGTCTCTGGCTGTTCGTTGAGAACGGTTGGCACGTGTTCACCCAATGACGATTCCACCGGTCCCGGACCCTCGGGTAGTGCGGTCAGCTCCGTTGGGACAGCAATGCATTTTGACTGAGGCTGCATGTTTTGACTGGATGTGGGGGGCAGCAACCCCCTTGCCATGCGACGGTTACGCCTGACAGTGCTCTTGGGTGTCTGTATCAGTACCGACCTAGGAGCACTGTGCATTCTTACCACCGTGCCTTCGGTTTGCTGATCTGGGATCCACACCTTATCTCCAGGTGACAGTTGCTCACCTTCCACAACTCTGTGTTTGCGATCATAGTTGCGGGAGATTCTCTCTCGGTATATTATTTCCCTTTTCTGCAAACTGACGTAGTCTGGCAGTTTGGGCAACAGCTCATCTGGGTGACACGGAATTCGTGTTCTAAGCTTTCGACCCATGCTCAGCTGTGCAGGAGAATAACCATTGTGGAGAGGTGTGTTCCTGTAGTTGAGAAGAGCAAGGTATTCGTCATCACACTTGTTCAAAATGGACTTCACGGTCTGAACAGCTCGCTCAGCCTCGCCGTTTGATTGCGCGTAGCCTGGAGACGACGTGATGTGCTCGCATCCCCACTGTGTAAGAAACTGCTTGAACTCATCTGAGTCAAATTGTGGTCCATTGTCAGAAAACAATGTATCACATATGCCATGTCTACTGAACACCTTTTTCATCTTCAGCACGGTCTCGGAGGTGTTCACACTCTTGCTTACCAAGCATATCTCGACATCACGTGAGAAGTAATCGATTACCAGTAGATACATGTGGCCCTTGTGGTTGAAGAAGTCTGCACCAACCCTTGACCAGGGCCTTTTTGGAAATGCAGTGCCCCTCATCGGCTCGATTGTCTTTTTCCTGTATTTACTGCACAGGTTGCAGTTCCTAACCATTTCATCGATGTCGTGTGATAGTCCTGGCCGCCATACTAATGACGCAGCATTCTCACGTGTTTTTGTAACTCCTTGATGTGCATCGTAAAGATACCTCATGATGTCGTTCCTCAAGATGCCGGGAATTACGAGTCTGCTCCCTCTCAAGAGCAGACCTTTATGTAGGCTCAAGTTACCTCTCTCGGCTCAGTATTTATTGACTGGCCCAAACAGCTTGTATTTGGACTCGGGCCAGCCATGCTCCACATAATACATCACAACCTTGAGTATGTCATCCCTCTTAAGCTCACGCCTTATTTCTTCAAGCCGTGAGTGTGATGCTGGTAGGTTGACCATTACGGTATCGACGTAACACTGTGCCTCTTCCTGTAGGTCACTCAGATCACCCACGCATTTGAGTGGACTGCGAGATAACGCATCTGCTGCGTACAGTAGCTTCCCTGGTACATGGGTGATTTTGAAATCGAACCGCATTAGGCGCATACGGAATCTCTGGATTCGCACTGGTAGTTCATCAATCAGCTTTGTAGAGAACAATGGTACCAGTGGCTTGTGATCAGTTTCGACCTTGATGGAGGACATGCCCATCAAAAGGTCTTGCCAATGTTCGAAAGCCCATGTAGTTGCTAAGGCATCCTTTTCGATCTGAGCGTACCTACGCTCAGTGTCTGTCATTTACCTGCTGGCGTATGCTACTGGTCGCAGTTCACCAGATGCTTGTCTCTGAAGAAGCACAGCTCCCAACCCGAAACTTCTCGCATCAGCTGATACGACTGTCTCTCGCTCTGGATTGTACATGGCCAGTATTCGCTCAGAAACCAGTTCCTCCTTGACATCCTTGAACGCAGCTGTTTGTGCTGGACCCCATAACCATGCAGCACTCTTCTTAAGAAGATCTCGTAGTGGTTTAGTACTTTCAGCCATGTGCAGGCAAAACTTCGTCAGCTGGTTAGCCATGCCAAGGAATCTTCTGAGTTCATTGACATCCTGTGGCTCACGAAAGTCAACAATAGCCTTGCTCTTTGCCGGATCTTTCCGGATTCCTTGACCGTCGACTATTTGACCCAGATAGTCCAGACTAGCCAATGAGAACACACACTTGTCGGGATTGAGGGTTAGGCCTGCCTGCTGCAGCCGATCTAAGACTGCCCTCAGTCGCTCGTTGTGCTCTATTTGGTTGCGCTCTGTCACGAGTATGTCATCCACATGACATATCACTCTGGGTAAGTCTTTCAGGATCTGATCCATCCTTTTCTGGTAGTACTCCGGTGCGGACGTAATACCATATGGAAGACGCTTGTACAGGAATCTCCCAAATGGCGTTATAAACCTCGTTAGCTTGCGACTCTCCTGGTTCAAGGCTACCTGATGGAACCCCGAGTTCGCATCTAGCTTCGAATACACCATACCTTCTGCTATTTTGCCAAGCGTGCACTCTACCGTAGGCATCGGGTATAATTCTTTCTGTACCGCTTCATTGAGCCTGGTCCGATCGACGCACATCCTGACATCTCCACTTCGTTTAGGGACAACAACGATCGGTGCACACCAGTCAGTTGGTTCATCTACTGACTCTACTACATCTAGCTTTACAAGGCAATTAATCTTCCTCTGCACCTTCTTGAGTAAGGGAAGCGCAACCCTACGTGTTGTCGTAAGACAGAACGGCTTGACCCCTTCTTTAAGGCGTATGGCATGCTCTCCTTCGAGTCGTCCTAGCCCGGTGAAAAGCATCGGGTATGCCTCCATCACTTCTGTCTTCGTCCGTAGCGGGAGTACTGGTGCCTTGGCATCAATCGCCCTGACGGTGCATGTGCCGAGGATGTGGTGAATCAGGCCCAAGCTCCTTATGGCTGGAACGCCCAGTAGTAGCTTGGATGCACCTCTAACCACACTCTTTTTCACCTGGGTATTCCCATGACATAAACTCATGTCGGCACACCCGACTATGTTTAGTCGCTTGTCTCCTGCCCCGACTAATTCCTTGTCAGGCATTGACAGCTCGCCGAAGGAATGATGGTACGCTTTCTCTGGCATTACTGACACCTGAGCGCCTGTGTCAATACACCATATCAACTCCTCTATACCAGCAGTGAGCTTGATGTGCCATCCGGGATCAGATGTAATTTCTTCTCTCACACCTCCCCCGAATGTGTGTGATGGCTGTTTATCATGGTGTCTCTCACCTTCTATCTGTCTGACCTGCATCTGTCCACTACTTTTGCAGATCGCCTCGAAGTGGCCTGTCTTTGTGCACTTCCTACACTTATGGTTGGCCGCCGGGCAGTTACGCTTTCCAAAGGGATGGCTCCTGTCACAGTAACCACACCTCACCCCTTGCTGTGGAGTATTCTTGCGTATTTTGTCATAGATATTTCCTTTCCTCCACGGTGTCTTCTGCGACACTCGTGGGGGCTGGTATCTGACAGCTTCAATACTAGCTGTTTTAGATTCTTTTAGCTCCTGACTTGTAGCTTCTCTCATTGACAGTACTTGGAATGCTTTCTCTAATGACAGCCTAGCACCTTGGTCATAGAGCTTCAGCTTAGCACCATCGTCAGCGCATGAAAATGTTAGATTGTCACGTATGGCTTGCTCGTGAAATTGTTCTGGGAATTTGCACTCGCTGGCTCTTTCTCTCACAGTGTTAAACCATGCATCTAAAAAATGCCCTGGCTCTCTTTTTAGATGTAGCCAGTATCTCTCTCTCAGCATTAACTGTGGATCTCTTTTAGTGAAATGTTCATCGTATTTTCGAATCACGTCGTCATGGCTCTTTCGAGATTCATCGACCGAAAACACAAAGTTTGTATATATTTCGATGCCTTGATCTCCTATGCTGTGTAGCAGTAATCCTATCTTCTGTTCGTTAGGCTTCGATGTAGAACCAGTGGCCTGTATGTATATACTAAATTTCCTCTTCCATTTATCCCAAGAATGCGCTAGGTTCCCACGATAAATTTCCAGTGTCTCTGGTGCTTTTACGTAAGCTTCCGCCATTGTTGATTCCTTTGTCTCTCAGCGTGTACAGCGTGACTCTGACTAGCAAATACTTATCACGTAATTTGCGTATTATGCCGCCGTGTAGAATCCTGTCTCTTTCTCTCACAGGCACTGTGATTGCAGGATCCCACTTCTGACACCATGTAGCGACTTCGTTGTGAGGCGAGGAAGGGAACAAACACTGTCATTGATAGACGATACACAGAGTTGTGTGTTACTGAGAGTCATCTTTATTCGCCTCCTGTTCGCGCCCAATTCCCACAATGCTCTGCCGGATAACATAACATGTGAACGTCTGAGTAGACGTTGGTGATACCACAAGCAGTGTACAACTTCTCATGGAGTCATGCACCAGAAATCGCGCTATGATTGAAGTCAATGAAGTTGTGAAAAAGCATGCACAAGTTATGCCCAACCTCCTGGCGGCTCACGCACTAACTGGTTGCGATTTCGTATCCTCTTTTGCTGGAATTGGCAAGGCAACAGTCCTGAAGCAATTGGAAGCATTTGCTGACACTATCAAGCTAAGAGATCCATCTACTTCACTGGATGAAATCGTCGACTCTTGTCTGGGATATGTAGGCATGTTGTACCGACAGAAGCATGACGAATCTCTGCGAGCAGCTCTTTTCATACGAAAGCTAGCTGGCAAAAGACATGTACCACCAAAACTGAGCCGCTTACCACCAACAATGGCAGCTTTCATACCACACTGTACCCGTGCCCACTATCAGACAGTTCTCTGGAAGTCTGCTAGCATGCCGTCATCTCCACCTCTAGATCATCAAGAGTTTGGATGGGAGAAGAAGTCTAACCTGCTCCAGGCTGTATATATCTGTGACGGACAGGCTATTGTGCCAGATGAGGTATTACATCTCATCAGCTGTGGTTGCAAATCTGGCTGCAAATCAGCAATATGTAACTGTACCAAGTTTAGTCTAGCATGTACGGAGTTCTGCAGATGCAGAGGTGAAGGAAACTGCGAAAATGTGGTGAGGAGGGTACCACAGGAAGAACTAAGCGGGGATGAGGAAGATGAAGATAATGATGAAGTTGTTTTTGAATAATTGAATGAAGGCCTTCTTGTGTTGTACAGTGAGACTCGTTGTTCTTGTGTGACATGACAGTGATCGAACCATTTGTCCATTATTTCATTACTTTGTTCAGTATTAAGGGTATGTCTGAATATGTCAATTACCTAAACATTTTTGGCCATGAGGGCTATCTTGGTTGTCCATATAATGTTCATTCTGGTAAATATAATAGATAAGATTGTTCTATCACTATTAGTAATAAATTTTAAACTTGATTAACAAAGTTGTTGTTCCGTAATTGGAAACTGGCAATACATAATCACTAAAATCTATGTCTGCCATAAGGTTTTTGGCTGCCATTTTTAATTGTTTTTATTCAAAAATGCTCAACCTGTATTAACTGGCATACATCAAATTTGGAACCAGCTGGTTTGAATTGTGGAGAAATTGTTAAAACATGTTATATATGTCCCTGAACATAGCCCAGACTACTCACGTTGGGAATTGCTGCTATCGTGTAAAAAGAAAAAACCATGAAAAGAACTACATTAGATAGAGTAATAGTATTGGTACCAAAATGTCCGCAATACCCAAGTTTATATATATGTTCCATACATACTTGGGGTCTAAATACAATATTATCGCCGTTATTTACAAAAAAGTGTATTTTCTGGTGGCCATTTTGGATTTTGTGCTCTAGAAAACACACACGATACTTACGAGCTGGCATACATCGGATTTGGAATCAGCACATAAACATTGACATGAAACAAACAAAAAACATTATATATGTTGAAAAACAAGCACCTGTGCCCTCTAGTCCGGACTATTAGATTACCACAGCCCGAGTACGTACGTAGACGAAGTCTGTGTGTACATACATATCCTTGCTCGTGCCGTGAAATGGCTCAAAAACGGCTGATTTGCAGGACACATTTGCAGACTGAAATTCCTTAACGCATAGTCCGTTTGCTCCCTGCTGACTCGAATTACTTCCATCGTCACCGAGCGTCTCGCAAAGCAATCGATCTATATGAATGAGACTATCCATCGATTATATAATTACGACGGGGTCTAATTAAAACTGCTCAAAATAAATCCACGGTGGCACGCAGACAAGCGTTAGACTTCACGCATGCGTGTATCTTGCGACTGAGCATTCTTTCTGCGAGAACCAGAAATTCGAAGTGCGAAATTAAGAGGCTAGAAATTTACATTTGTAACTATATCTAGAAAGCGAAATATTTTGCTCTTGGTTTTTAGCTATTCACATGTTTTTATCACGTGCCTGTATGGAAATGAATTTGCTTTCCGATGAAAGTCGCGTCCGCGTTGAAACGCCCGTGTGCATTTCGAACAGTATGTCAACGCATATGAGAATTTATGCGACGGCCAAGAATTTATTTGCTCGTGACAAACTTTGTTTTTGCAGTACTAAATAAGCTTAAATATCCTAGACCGCTTCTCCGGAATTTCGTCATCAATCACACTCAGAGGCACGTGCTTGAAAGAAACTGATTACTGGTCATGCAGTAAATATGTGATTACGTACAAATACATTGGTTGGTTGCCAGCAGTTTAATAAAATAATCGTACCACTGCCGGCTGCAAAAAGGCCGATTATGACAGTTGGAAAATCACATATAATAGTGATGGCTTCTTCCCCATCTGAGGGAGACAGACACACCGGCGGATTTACGCAGTAACACACTTTTTAGTGTTTAAACACACATGCATGCATACATGCACATACACACATACACACACACACACACACACACACACACACACACACACACACACACACACTTACGGACACACGGACGCGCACACGCGCACGCAATAATACACACATGAGGTGGTGGCGGATTGTAAGGTGTTGTTGTATGGCGTGATCACTGCCATCACAGTATCTTCACTGCGCTTACTCGATGCCCGTACGTCAGCTTTATTGACGGCGTTATAGCAATTGTCAAACAGTAGAGTAAAGGTATTATTACTACTGACCGAAGAGGTAATTTCCGTATAACGTTTCTTTCGCAATGGCAGGTTTCCCCTATAGATTAGAACAACACATTCCTCTCAAATGATGCGATTCGGTGTGCCACCGTAAAAACAAGAGGAGGGGGTCGATGCTTACGTTAAGGTGTATAAGCGTATAACGGTGAAACTTTATGTGAGTGTCCTAGCATAGTCATATATAACTTATATGAAACCGCGATATATTTGCATCCATGCTAAAATCCGCAGTAAATTGGCTTAGTTGCCACGCTCTGCTTTTATTCGAGTATAACGCACTGACCCTTTAATCAAGAAATTACGAATTCGGTCAACACAGACATCAACGAAATGAAGTACACATATTCAATGCATATTCGCGTTGTTTCGCTTAGAAATGATAATTGGTAAAACCAATTTTTGAAGATCAAAGCACTCGAACGCAACGGCTTGCATGGCAACCAAACAACCTATTCCACGGATGCCATCGATCGAACAGCATCCTTCGGCAGGATGTTTCATATCCGCATATACGACTCATGCTTGGATTGACCAATAATTGAAAATTCAAAACTCACACGGTCTCTCACCAAGCGACAAAAGCGACGCTATTAATTGAGACAGCACGCGCAGGATAAGCGCCCCGCCGTCACGAGTAATCTGGCTAAAATTGTGCAATTAAAAAACCAATTATCGCCGGTCAGCGACATTGCTTTCGTAAGAGGTAATCGCCACCGGTTGGCGCATGTGCTAAAGAAGCGCTAACATGCTATCGTACACCCAAAACACCTCTTTCGTAGACCTAACGCATGCAGCCGTGCAGCCGTCTGTACCCGCTGTATCACCTCCTCCTCCGCCTTTCCTCCTCCTCACCTCCTCCTCTTCCTCCTCATATTTCTCCTCCTCCTTCCCCTTCTTATCCTCCTTATTTACCTTCTCTTCCTCCACCTTCTCCCCCTCTTCCTCCTCTCCCTTCTCGGTTTCGCCCTCCTCCTGCTCCTCCTCCTCCTCTTCCTCCTTCTCCTACTCCTCCTGTCCTTCTCCACCTCCCTCTTTACTTTCTCTTCTTTCATCTCCCCCTCTTCATCTTCTTCCTTCTCTGTTTCGTCCTCATCCTGCTCTTCCTCCGCCTCGGCTTGTCTGTGTCTGACAAGGTCATTCCATACATAACGCGCGATAATCTCTACAGCTATGCATAACTGAATCCCACCAGGTTGGAATCGCCTCATGCGAATATCCTCGCTCCCTGCATTATTTGTTTATGTATGCATTATGTGTTATTAACGCTGGCGCTCGCTTAGCGATGAAAGGCACCGGGCGCGCGCAGGCCCGCGGCATCAGGTGAAATCCTCCGCGGCTCATTGAGGACGCGCACCCACACACGCTAATGGTTTACACAAGAGGTTAGGTCGGCTATGCTGGCTTTCGTTGTTATTCCATGCGCGTGTAACATGTTATCGGTCATGTTATGCGTCTGCGAACGCGTGCTTACGTGTGCGCGCGTTGGTTCGTATAGGTAGATATGCACGCGCGCATGTGTGTGAGCGCGCGGGTGAGTGCGTGTACACATGCGCGTGCGTGACCTTTTATGTCTCAAGCAGCTTTAATATGTTTCTATTTAATCTGATGTGAGATATAGCTGCACGTCAGTGTATGGCATACATCTAGGTTTACTTAAGTACCATGTTCGTGGCACGCGCCTCTAATTTAAGCCGGCCTTAGGTCAGGTTGCGATTGAATGCGACGCGACGTGGTGACGTACTGCAACTCACTCTTAGGTCGCAGTGCTTAGGTCGACGGCGACGCGACGAACAGCGACTGCCTGCGACTGGCGCAGAAGGTCGAAGGCAGAAGTTCGAAGCGACGATCGCCTATAGATCGCGCAACCATATGAGATTACATGACTTGTTGCTGTGTGCATGTTGTGTACATGACCGTATGCACTGATTGTTTTATTCACATGCATTGTTTATTGTGCATACGAATCTCGTCGCAGCGATCGCAAGGCAGCTTATGTCGGGTAGTAACCATGAAAAACAATAACAATGCTTGCGACCGGTGGAACCAGTCGCGTCGCGTCGCAAAAGTAGAACATGTACGACTCGCTGCGACTGACAATTTTCCAGTCGCTGAGCGTCGCAGACCCGTCGCTGGCAGTCGCAGGGGTGATTAGGTCGAACTTTCGCTGCGACGCGATTGTCGCTGCGACTTGCAACCAGTTGCAGAAAATCAGTCGCAATGCAATCGCCTCGCCTCGCAAGGCCGACTCAAGTGAATGATGTGCTTCCGTTATGAGGAACACGGTAGCATCATTCCACACACTAATCGCCTTATAATATTATTGTAGGTTGTCTCTCCCTATAAGCCTATTGACTAATTGTGAAACTATTGCAAAGAATTAGGCATGAGATATAATGTATTATTATATAATAATTATATCATGTCTTATGTAACATTTTTAGAAATCCACCGATCTCACGCTATAAGGAGTAAATCCGAGCGCAGACTCGCGATTTTTGGTTGCTCGTCGCTGCAACCTGCAACCGCAAGCGATCGGTCGCACGCCTCACTGCGTGTGCGCATGCAAGCGACTGCTGTTGTCTTTTCATGACTTGTTTGGTTCAATGTTTTAGGAGTTTACATGACACTAACACTAGACGTCTCATATTATATAGGGCCATTCCACTATTAAAAATTCGGTTTGCCATAACTCATCCAAAAACATGCAACATCAATCATGTGGTAGAAAATTGACCCAATGAGACAATAATATTATATTAGTATGCCTTATATATGATATTATGTGATGATTAAGAAAAGTTGCTAAAAATCAAATCAGTTTGATTTCTTGCAACTCGTTGCAAGCGACCAGAATCGCTACGGGTTGCAGTTGCACGTTCCCGCAGACGTGGCGATTTCACAGCAATTTCGACTGCGATTCTGGAAGCGCTGCCGAGTTGCACGAAAAAGTCGCAAGTCTGCGCTAGGCTTACCGCAACCATGTGAACAGAAAAAACATATGAATTGCGTATGAATTGCACGTAGATTTCGACATTATCTTTTGCGTCGGCCGATGTATACTGCCTGCTGCCTGCTAGAATGTTGCCAACCGTCAGCTGCTGGTTCGCCTACCACGCGTATAACGCGTGTGTGCACGGAGCTAAGATCGTATTGTATTTTTTACAGTAAACAACACCAACCCGTTGTCCGCTACGCCTCCATTTCCATTAGGCAAGCGCAAGTTAACTGATAACGCACCAAGAAGAAGTTAACGATGTACAATAATGAAGTGAGTAGTAATATAACGTGGAAGTACTGAACACAATACTAAAAGCCTCCCATTGTACCGGCAACGGCTATATGATAGAAACTGCCGAGGAGAGAGTACGTACTGCTGGTACAGTGAAAAACATGCGCATACAGGTGTAATCAAATGCGAACAGTTCATTAGAATTTGCAGCGTAACCCGACTAAAGCCATATACCTACTATATTGTTTGATCGCTTCTCTTCCTCCGCGCCGCAGTTAGAATAGTCTATACGCGTACTATATCAGCTATTAATGAAATAAATTGCATGGTTCATTTAGTCATGAAACCATTTCCACTATACGTTTCGAACAACGTTCATGATTGAGTCATAGATGCTATGCAGACTACCTCTGGAGCTTTATCAAAAAGCTGCTCTATCTATCTGTCTGTCTGTCTGTCTGTCTGTCTGTCTGTCCGTCCGTCCGTCCGTCCGTCCGTCCGTCCGTCCGTCCATCCGTCCGTCCGTCCGTCTGTCCGTCCGTCCGTCTGTCTGTCTGTCTGTCTGTCTATCTACCTATCTACCTATCTACCTATCTATCAACCTATCTATCTATCGTATCTATCTATTATCTATTTCTATCTATCATCGTATCTATCTATCTATCGTATTCTATCTATCTATCTATCTATCTATCTATCTATCTATCTAGGTAGCTATCGATCTAGTCTATTCTAATCGTTCGATCTATCTTATCTTATTCGTTCGATCGATCGATCGATCTATCTATGTGCGTGTGTGTAAGCTGCGTGCGTGCGTGCGTGCGTGCGTCGTGCGCTCTGCTGCGTGCGTACATGCGTGTGTCTGTCTGGCCTGTGATGTGTGTGCGTGCGTTGCCGTGCGTGAGTGATGCGTGTGGGTGCGTCGTGCGTGTGTGTGGGTGTGTGTTATGTCGTGTTTGTGTGTGTGTGTGTGTGTGTGTTCTTGTGGTGTGTGGTTGGCGCGTGTGTGCGTGGGTGTGTGTGTCGTGTGTGTGTCGTGCGTGCGTGCGTGAGTGTCCGCGCTGTGTGTGTGCGCTGTGCGTGTGTGTGGTGCGTGTGCTTGGTGTGTGTTGTGTTGTGTGTGTGAGAGTGTGTGTGTGTGTTGTGTGTGTGTTGTGTCGTGTGGGTGTTCTGCGTGGTGCGTCAGTGTGTGGTAGACATAAAAATCACACGGACACCCATGTACACTATACGATTATTATATGATATAGACAAAGAATAAGGTGTCCTTTGTTTTTATTTTGCAATCTTTCGGAACATATGTCCTCTTCCTCAAGCCTAATGCTTGTGTTGTAATATCCTGAGGAAGAGAGCATGTGTTTCGTGGAAACCTCACAAAATAAAAAATATATTCACAGATTACTATTTTTTCTATATTATTTAATTCTCTCTCGCTCTCCTCTCTCTCTCTCATCTCTGCTTCTCTCTCTCTCTCTCTCTCTCTTCTCTCTTCTCTCCTCTCCTCTCTCTGCTCTACTCTCTTCTTCTCTCCTCTCCTCTCTCTATATATATATATATATATATATATACATATATATAATATAGACGAGGAGAGAGAGAGAAGAGAGAGAGGGGGGGGGGAGATAATCAAGTTATACGCAGAAAGATGTCAGACGCGCAACTCCACGTGCCCCCCGAATATAACGTTCGATAGTTTATTATTTCCAAAATGATACAGCGCGAACAGCGTTTTCTAATCATATACTGTAATGAAGCAGGCAGCAATGTGTGCAGATTAGGAACACCTTCGCCACTGAAGTCATATGCACAGTTTTCTCTTCAACGTACGTTCGTCCGGTGCTCATCCCTTACTGCCGACTCTCCTCGAACTCATTCGAATCTCCTTAAAGCACGTCTTCAGCACGAACAATACTTCGGAGCGGCGACACGTCAGATTCAGGTGCACGAGAGAGCCGTCCATCTAAAAACCGCTAAATTGCCTATTTGTTGCCAGCCCTTAGCCAAAACATTTGATACGAAATCCGAAGGACTCCACAAAGTAGATAAGGGCGAGCTTACGCAGGACATGTATTGCTGGTAGCTGGAGCATTCAATCTGTGAACACCATCTGCGTGCATTCATAAACGTAGCTACGTAATATTACATAGTATCCACACAAGCTCATACAGGCACATTACAATGTATCAGCACTCATCGCGTCACACCACGTAAGCACGTGCATGCAAGCACGTACGAACAACACCGAACACACGCACTCCACTCATGCACCCACGTATGTACGCAAGCGCGCAATATGCACATCCCATACACGTGGACACGTCCGCACCGTACGAACACACGAATTCGCCATAGGCATGCTAGGAATACCGATTCGAGGAGAACTATGACGTGGAATACATACATAACACGGCCATCATGTATGTCATGGCGGACAAACGAAATAAAAAATTTGTCACTGACAAGCAAGAAGCCATCGACGAGTACATCCATATCGATTCAATCATCCATCCGCAAGCATAGGAAAGTACCACGTGCGCAGTCATCAAATTTTATTTTTAAGGGCTTCACACTTCGGTTGGCCCAGTAAGGGTAGCTGCGGGCATTTACATAGTTTTGTGCGTGATCGATTCTCGTAATGCACTCGCGCGTGGCAGGCGTAGTTATAAAATACATACGCGCTGACTCCCTGTCTACTTCAGAAAATGTAGATCAAGGAACACAGTAGAGTATCCAATTTGTTCCGCTGCTCACCATCACATCCGAAACATCTGAAAAACTGACTGGGAAAAGAATTGCCCGCGAGTCATATTATCGCGCCAACGTTAAGCTATTATGTTAGCGATGGAGCCAAATATTGATATTGGCGACGTAATATAATTCCAGGGAAGAGAGGTAAGAACAAATCCTCACCAAGACATAATCATAAATTATTTTCATTTTCGTTTGAAAACTACGCCGTCGTAGGCAAATCATTTCATTCCCATGGTCATCTTGAATATGGATCTTATAATATCAATAATTGTTTCAGACTATGGGCTAATAGCGCAGATGGGAGGTTAGCCGAAATTCACGCATAAGTTTTTTTATTTGCTTCATTAACTAAGCGTTTGCGATTTATGTAATAATTACTTAGATGAGTGCGTGAATGTCAAACACAGCAAGCTATCTTGAAACATTCCAAATGACTTGAACCCAACCCTATTACACCAAAATCAAGACATGCGTACACTGATTATAGACACAGATAAGTTAGGCAACTACGATAGCTATACTATCGTCTTAATTTCCCTCTATTTCAGTTCTTGGCCAATGATGCATAACCTTGAGTGGACTTACGAATTTGTTGTTTCGTGCAAACATAGGAAAATTAATCCATGGCCGGCACATGTTCATATTGACAAATTAATCTGGGAGAGATGGGTCACAATTCTACGTTCCCATCTTTATGATATGTATAGATGATTTACTTTAGCTCGTTAGTGAGATTCCATTGGAAAAATAGCGACACGCTGCATAAGAAGACAGCATGAGACAGGTATAGATAAATTCCCGTTGTAAGTATAGGTACTGGGTGTGGGAAGTATAGCAGATTATAAGTCTTGGTATCTTTGTTGTGCTACAGAATACTGCACATGACAAAGCATGTATCAAAAAAGTCAGAACTTTCACGACGCCTGCGATGGTAGAAGTGCTTATTGCGTTTATTTTGTGAACCGCATGATCGAATGAACATACATAGTATCTCGATCTGTAGGAGAAGAGAGAGCGAGGGAATAGGGAGGAGAGCGGTAGGGATGGAGGTCTAAATAGACGGCCGCAGCGGAGTGAGACGCGACGATTAGAGCAGAGCGGGCGAGGCCGGTGAGGCGACGCGAGGACAAGCGACCGAGAGGAGAGAGAGAGAGAGAGAGAGAGAGAGAGAGAAAGAGAGAGCGTGCGCTCGAGGGGCACTCGATCCCCGTACTGTCAATAAAATAATTCCTCTCTCTCCGTTTCAATGCATGCATAAAATGATCTGAGCCTGTAACCCCTACGACGCAATATAAACAAAGGCAAGGATGAAATTACAAGAGAGTCTATATTCAAAATGTCAAAAACAAGGGAAACCGCAGTATCTACTTGTGCGCAATGTTAGTCGATCACCGTCACAAGTCATCCTGATTGTCACTACCAAGAAAGCTCAACTGGTCGACCTAATCTGTAAAGCTATGACACCACCCTTTAGTGCAAACCTGTTGCGACTAGCAAGGACGCTGAGCCAGTGGCGATATGTTGTGGTCAGGCAACAAGACATTGTTTCAGCTCTGGAGAAGGGAGTACCATAATTGCGCTAACAGATATAAGCGCACAGAATTGTAGTTTACTTGTATAGTTTCAAGTGACGCTGACATGATTGCTATTTTGCTACATTTATGTTATCATAGCAATATGTCCGGCCATGTCCTGGAGGTTTCCCGGGCAATAAAAGGTCGCTCCTTGATAAGCAGCGCGTCACCATGTTATAGACAATGGACTATTACCTGCACATGGCCTCACTAGAGATTTGAAACTGTGGCATGTTATTTCGGGATCGACAAGGTGTAATACTCAGCAGCTACGTAGTAACAGTTCACGCTCGGATACTTTATTAGGCAGTACTAACACATTATCTTATTAGTCCATTTGTTATTGCATATACTCAGATATCTATATATTGACATTAATACATATTAGAATTAGTATAGGTTAATAGGTAAACCATAAAAACGCTCAATTGAGTTTCAGTGTGTCAGCCTGATAGCCATCTCGAATTTTATACATTTGATAAATAAATAGTAGTTAAAAGCATCTATCTGGAAATACATGCGTCCAAACATAATTTTTACAATCTGCAGAGAAATAAATGTATTCGACAATTTAGGCCTAGCAATGCTCCTAACAGACCACTATTGCCATGCACTTACAATGTGGCATAAGCAGTTTGCATGCATAGTTTGCAAGATGAGCACTACAAAACTAGTTTCCAGCAATTAAAAATAATATCCTATGATGCTGTACAGTGTTCATGAATTATCTATGAACATATATGTCACGCCTAATTGAGAGACTACGTCTCTTTGAGCACCACGCACCATTAAGTGGTAACCATTAATAATACAATAGACTCAATGAGATCAAGAAGAGCTGTGCATTATTGCAAGCGTTGTGCACGTCATGATTTGTTAGAGCAGTTGTACCCAACAAGTAGAAGCCATTAGGCCCCAATCATCTCGATCGCCTAACCCTATCTCTCCACCCCAACTGTCGTCATCACTTACTTTTTTATTCCTGGTCAAGCACTAGCATGTGATTAGCCTTTGCTGTGTATGTAATATTCCAGTTCCGGTGGCAATTTTAAATTGGTGTGGCATACGCGTGTATACTGACACGTCGACGATGAGATGGGGGCCCGCAGTTGTCTCAGCGCGTCAGAAGTTTTGATATTCATGAAAATACTTCATGTAAAACGGTTTATAAGCAATGGCAGTTACTTTATGCAAAATCCGCGCAGCAGGACGATGGTCACAGATTCCGTGATTATTTCGTCACTGAGAAAAGGTATTGACACCGACGCCATTTGCTATCATACAACCGTTGATCAGATCACGAAAACTAATAGAAAGCTACCTAGAATTTCATCCTTTGTTTGAACTATTTTGTCAGTCTATGTTTGTCTAACAGATCGACGATACGTAGTGAATACTGTCAATCCTATTACACGGACCATATGATAGAGTTAGGACTTGTTTTCTGGAAGCTGATCATGTTCTGATCTGGCAGCGTCCATTACTCCTGATTACAGAAAAATATCAAGCTTTATGGAAACGTGGAATTATTTCATTTGGCTGTTGTGAGCATTACGCATAAGCATTGCATTAAAGTAGGGGAAAATGTTACTACTTCAGATGGTCATGCACATTGATTTCATCAGGAGCAGACATGCAGTTAGATGATGTAATTTAGGTCGCCATCTTGGACGATGTCATGTTTGGGTTGTATTTTATCTCAATTTCCTTTATATAAAGAGTACCCTAGGGTTGACCAGTACCGGGGTGAAAAACAATTGTGGCAACCATGTATATCGTATCCACAAAACTGCCAGTAGTTCAGAAGTTCAATGTCAGTAGATGAAGCAACAGCAGTAGGCAAGTGTCGACGACCTTTATATATCATATCACTCTCATATTGTCACACTATGTAATTTTCAATCATTACGCATTTACAGCATTGAATGTTTATAGGACGAAATTTCGTTTTACGGGTCACGGAGAATAGCAATAAATAACGAGAGGTATAGGTCCGTTGATAGGTATGACATTTTATGATAGTAACTTTAGATACGTCAAAAGTTCTACACACAAAGTCATATATGTATATATATACGCCCTGATATTTGAATCCAAACAATTACTAAATGTATATCCACACACGTTCTGACTTTAGAAAGTGGTCTGCAATGAATTCGCGATATTTGCAAAATTCCGCGCCATTTATAAACATGCACCGAGTGACCGAGTGCCACCGATAACCATTACCGACCATCATGCCATAGCTAATGACCTACCGTCGTCGCTATGGGGCCTGAGGGTGACACTGAAGCAGGAGCCTTCTAAACATGATACAGGCAGCGCAACAAAATTTCCACACAATATTGACAAAAACCAACAGGAGTGAATATTTTATAATCAATTTACATGCACGGGTAGTCTATTACACGTGATAAATGGGTTTATTTCATAATTGATCGTCCTAGCGATCTATAGTTTCACGTTATTGTCAATAATAGAAATCATACCTTATTAATTCCTAATGTGTCGCTAGATAGCGTGCAGCTCTTCCAATCTTACCATGTTTTGTTATACAGATTGAGTCTTTTACGAACATCCCATATCATCGAGTAATCCAGGGTAGGCGACTTACACGATAATTTTCACGAGTAAATTACGTCATGATTTCATGCGTAAAGGGCCCGCCGCCCATACGACCGAGGCGATATAGGGATGCTCGACACAATATGTAACATAAATAGACACCTTCAATCAGTAGACTATATAGGTGTAGTCCAGGGTTTTGTATTTAAAATGACAAAAGACGAGCTCTTATTAATAGCGATCAAGCATGCGGGAACGGCGCTTAGATCCCGAAGAGAGTTCGAGCGGCAGTTATAATCTTCAATGCAACCGAGGTGCCCCAAAGATAAAACAAAAACTTTGGGCTAGAAATTAGGTCTAACGCAGCCGAAAATATTGGGACGCAAATGCGCGAGCATCCTTAGGGATGCTAGGGATCTGAAAGCTAGCCTAGAAAAGTCGCCTTGCAATATATGCATAGAAGGTATTTTCAGCCACATATATATATAATATTCAACAATCCCAACCGCGAAACACCTCAGCGACTCGCCTTCCTTACTGATTCCTTAGTATAGCTACTGAATATGTACAATATTAACCCATAACCTGATCAGCAGATGGGATAATTTGTTCAGAGACAACGGTCTTAAAACTAATCCAGAAAACGGAATCGGTCCTAACTGTAATATTGCAGTGATCATAACCGAAGTCTCGTTATAGTTCCTCATGCAGTGAAACAAGCGAACCAATTTACCTCTCACAATAAGTAAGGTATTTATCACACTAATCCCGTGAATGTTTACTTTACCTGGTTAATGTAATAATAATATTTGCGTAATAATAGAATAAGTTCGTTAACTTCTAACTACACTCATTTTATCAGGAGTAAGATAATATAGAATATAGATTCTATATTATCTTACTCCTAATTTTATCACCACTAAAAAATCCTTTTCTAAATAGCTATGTAAGTATCAGCTCACGGTAATAACGGTTGTTGATGCGAGACCAATAAAACACAATGCTATATTTTTCATGCAGTAGCTTATTATAGCCTTTATATATTTAATTATTGCTGGTGACATCTCAACTTGGCCACTAACTGCATGCTATGGCAGTGCATAGTTGATTTCTGTTTTAACGGCTTTCAACTTGACATGTTGGATACAGTTCAGGAAAATATGGATAAAATGTTTTCAGACAGATTGCGGGGCTCCTGCTAGAAATACAATGGCAAACATTAGCATCGGATTAAATATTAAAGAAAAAGAAAGAATGGAACCTATCTCCGTAAAACATTTTGTGACCACGTGGCTAGGTGTGCAATAAAATTAAAGACAATTTCATAAATATTGGCAGATGCAAAAAGCATGCATGTAGCAATGTTTCATAGCTTTGTTGAACGGGGTTCAAAATGCCAACTCTGTTTATACGAATTCAATAGCCTAATGCATCTACGCCAAAAATTCTTATTGCGATGCTAGACTTAGCGGATGAGGACAGGAGGAACAGCCGGGGTTTAGGGATCTAGACACGGGCTCCGTTCTCGCATACTATGGCCAAAGTTGTGCGATATGTAATCGCATGAATTAATAATACGATATGTATTGCAGTTCTTGCCGGCAGAGGTCGTCTGAATAACCTTCTATGGTGGGTAGAACGAAACGCTTCAGAGTAACACAGATACGGCACGCTCCCAGTCGCACGATCACGCGACCACCGAAAGTATTTATCTGCATATATATATATATATATATACAGATGCGGAGAATTCGGTCGGAGACGAGAATTTATTCAGAAACAAAACTCAATTACTCTTCTGTTAAACCCCCCCGACCCAATTCAACAAGAGTAAAGAACACAACCAGAATAACCATCATTCGGTAGAACTAGACTAAGCGGGTTCTCAGAGCCAGAATAAATACCAGTATGTCAAGTATCAGCCGGAAATGCCAGTGTGCAAGCCGGGAGTGATATGCAACACACAAGCAACACACAAGCAAGACAACATGTATGTTTCCTATATCACCGGTTAAACCAGTAGGCAGGTTCGAGTTGTACGGAAACATAATATACACTTCCATCGCAATAAAGTATGAGGCATAGAGTAATCCCTCAGAAGGCAGTATCGCAAGGTATCCTCTCTCCGTGTAAATAATCGGGTTATATCGTAGAGAAAACCATATTACCTTCCCTTATTGGTTGATGCGGTAATTTACCAGCGGAAGCAAATTTCATCACTGATGATAGTACATCTTATTGGATTTCATGCGCAATAGATTGAGTGACACTAAATTGCCGGCGCGAAACACTGTGTCCCAAATTCCCATGAATATCTCGAGAAGCACAATAATATTATTTAATAACGTGTTCATTCCGTATCGTCTACAAACATTTATTATGCTATCATCAACTCGGTAAAGCATGCAGGTTTGCTTAGGATCTTGTGTGTTTCACATGCACAACCAGTGGGCATAGCCAGAGATGTAAAGAGAACCAAACTTACGCGAAACACACGACGTGTTGGAATGCACAAATTGCAGTAAAACAGCAGCAAGTAGATCTCAATCAGTAGTTGATGCGCGAACGAAATCGCGTAGCGCACGCTCAGGAAGGTACAGATTTCTGTATATTTACAAGTAACTTGTAAAACGCCATAAATCAGACTATATACAAATCTATCTATATATATCTATCTGTATATATATATATATATATATATAAAATTTTCCGTGTTTGTATCCTATAATTGAACTCATATGCACAAGCACACACACCCGGACTCTTGTTAAATGTTCACAAGATCACATAATGATTTCTGAAACAAATCAATGAAAAAAGCAATAGGACCTACATCCAATACATACAATGCATCCAGCAAGTAAATTATTATATTCCCTGCATTTTGATGCGAGAGCTGGGGCTTGGTAAAGTTACATAAAACGTCACCAATTTGTGAACACATGAAACTGTTACAATGTTTCAATGAAAAATATCACTCACGTTGTTCAGCGAGTATGATTTGCGAGTATGATATGTATGTTTACCGGACTTAGCACCAACTAAGTACGGTACCAGCTAAGCCGTGTATACGTGTGAACGCAGCTTATATAATTATATATATATATATATATATATATATATATATATATAGAGAGAGAGAGAGAGAGAGAGAGAGAGGGGGGGGGATATCAGTTATACGCAGAAGATGTCAGACGCAATCACGTGCTCCCCGAAATATAACGTTCGATATTATTATTCCAAAATGATACAGCGGAACAGTTTTCTATCATATATGTAATGAGAGCAGCAATGTGTGCAGATAGGGAACACCCTTCGCCACTGAATCATATCACAGTTTCTCTATAACGTAGTTCGCGGTCTCATCCCTTACTGCCGACTCATCCATGAACCATTCGAATCTCCTTAAACACGTCTCTAGCACGAAAATACTTTCGACGCACACGTCAGATTCAGTCACGAGAGAGCCGTCCATCTAAAAACACGTAAATTGGCCTATTTTTGCCACCCTTAGCCATACATTTGATCCGAAACCCGAAGTGACTCCACAAATAGAAGGGGAGCTACGCAGGACATGTATGTGCTGGTAGCTGGAGCATAATCGTGACACATCTGCGTGCATTCATAAACGTACGTACGAATATATACATATATCCACAAACTCATACAGGCACATACAATGTATATGCACTCACGCGTGCACCCACGTACACGTGCATGCAAGCACGTACGAACACACACGAACACACGCATCCACTCATGCACCCACGTATGTACGCAAGCGCATATGCACATCCACATACACGTGGACACGTCCGCACGTACGAACACACGAATTCGCATAGGCATGCTAGAATACCGTTCGAGGAGAAATATACGTGGCAAATCATAATAACACCGCCATCATGTAGTGATGTGCGCGAGACAAAACGAATAAAAAATTGTCACTCGAAGCAAGAAGCCATCGACGAGTACATCATATCGATCAATATCCATCCCAAGCATGGAAAGTAAACGTGCCTCATCAATTTTATTTTTAAGGCTTCAACACTTCGGTTGGCCCAGTAAGGGTAGCTGCGGGCATTTACATAGTTTGTGGTGATGAATTCTCGTAATGCACATGTGCGTGCAGGGTAGTATAAATACATACGCCTGACTCCCTGTCTACTTCAGAAAATGTAGATCAAGGAAAATAGAGTATCCAATTTGTATCCTGCTCACCATCACATCCGAAAATCTGAAAAACTGACTGGAAAAAGAATTGCCCCGAGTCTATATGGCAACGTTAAGTATATGTAGGATGGAGCCAAATATTGATATTGCGACGTAATATATTCAGGGAAAAGTAGAGACAAATCCTCACAGAGACATAATTAAATTAGTTCATTTCGTTAAAAACTACGCCGTGTAGGCAATCATTCATTCCCATGTATTAAATGATCTTATAATTAATTTTGTTCAGCTATGGCCTAATAGCCATGGGAGTTAAGCCGAAATTCACGCATAAAGTTTTTTTATTTGCTTATTAATTACGTTTTGGATTTATGTAATAATTACTAGATGAGTGCGTGAATGTCAAACACACAAGCTATTTGAAACATCCAAAATGGACACCTTGACCCAACCCTATTACCCCAAAAATCAAGACATGGTACACTGTAGACCAGATAAGTTAGCAATACGATAGCTATATATCGTTTATTTCTTTTCAAGGTTTGCAAATGTGCATAATTGAGTGGAACTACGATTTGTTTCGTGAAACATAGAAAATTAACATGGCAGCCATGTATATTGACAAAATTAATCTGGGAGAATGGGTCAAATTCTACGTTCCCATCTTTATATATGTATAATGTATTTATATTTAGTCGTAGTGGATTCATTGGAAAATAGGAACGCTGATAGCTAAGACACATGAGACAGGTATAGTATAAATTCCCGTGTAAGTATAAGGTATAGTATAAATTATAAGTCTGGTTTTGGTTTGTGCTACAGATACTCAATGACAAGCAGTATCAACAAAAAGTCAGAACTTTCACGACGCTGCATGGTAGAAGTGCTTATGCGTCTTTTTTGTGAACCATGATCGAATGAACATACATATTCGATTAGAGAAAGAGAGCGAGGGAAAGGGAGGGAGGGAGGGATGGAGGTAAATAGACAGCAGCGCGAAGTAGAGAGCGAGATAGAGAGAGGGGGGGGGGAGAGCGAGAAAGCGAGAGAGAGAGAGAGAGAGAGAGAGAGAGAGAGAGAGAGAGAG
>NW_014577476.1:88154-94384 GCF_000485595.1 Priapulus caudatus
AAGATCTGCGCTCAGCACTTCGGGCCAACACCTTCTTTCGGCAACGCTTCTCTAGTATCCCGTCTCATCTGGATGAATATGTGCTGGGTGCAGTGCTCGTGCCGAGCGCCAAACCTCCTGCTACCCCCATCTCCGCCAGGCGCGCGCGGCCCTGTGGCGCTCAGCCTGCCATCAATGCTACAGTAATGATGATTATACGCACTTAATATCACCACACACCACTGCGCCTAACATCACACGAGTCAGTATGTTAATGTAATAAATTATTAGATTACTTATTTCGACGCTAGCAGCAGAGCGAGAAGAGGTTGTGAACGTGAAGGGGGTGGGGTGGACCGATCGCGTTTGTGAACGTGGTGTGCATACTGCGTGTTTGCTGTCGTGTGTAATAAAATAATAGAACTGCATCCCAATTTATCGTGAACTACCTTTCATTATATAACAATCAATATCAATATCTTACTATTCAAAATTAGTAATGTTCTACGCCTATCCGTTATTTGATTATAATGTCAGCTGAGATTATCGTCTTGCTCGGGCATAGCCTTACTGCGAGTTGTCATAAATTGTGGTGTGTTGCTCATGTCTACGCAAAGCAGCCACAGCAACTAATATTACATTTCAAGAATTCTAATTTATGTCATAATAGCTCAATTTGGTCCACGTAAATGATAATTATGAGAGCCGATAAAGCAATCTCGATGGATTGAATGCAAGCAATTGACGATTTTGAAAACGAGCAGCTGTGACCCAGTACCTGGTCTCTTATATGTCATTTGGCATCACGTAAATCTACGCGACAGGATATAGCTGGGTGATGTCTATGTCCATCGTGCGTGTGCACCATGCGTGTGTATCGAGCGTGAATCTGTGTGATCGATCACGGTAAACAAGCTCGTACGTCTCCAGCTAACTCTCCTCCATGCAACCGACCCCAACGAACAAGGTCACTTTCGCATTTTGACGAGGAATTAGTTACATATGACTCACATAATTGTTCTTCGTCGAACAAAAACATCACAAAAGCCACAGTTATTCTAGGTAGGCCTATCAGAACATCATCGGTTCGCCTGGTAGGTGCGTAATGGTGGCGACGCCGTGTTATCTGTCGCAAAGCCTTCCGCTGACCGTTACGAAACCGATGCGAAGTCCGTACAATTATCACAGGTCTGAATCTGTTTGCGTATTTATTCTAGATTGCTCATCATTCCGGCCACAGCCTCCCGGCCTATAAACAAAGAACACGTAAACAATTCGACACTGATTGTGTTTCCGCTTGTGCGAACTGATGTACTATGCGAGCCGTTTATTGTTAGGATTGCGTTTTAAAATTAAACAAGCAGCGTTAGCTATTGACAAAGCTTGAACGGATGCATGCAGATAAATATTGGGTATGACAGCGACAGCAAAGTATTTTGTGAATACACATGCAAAATTAAATTGAATGAAATTCAAGTCAAGTTAATCAATCTCGGCGACTGTAAATTAAGGTCAACCTCAATCGCCTTCTTCACTGTTACTAATGCATTAAAGGAATTATTTCATAAAGAACTGCACAATCAAGAAAAATAGAGCAACATAATAATAGTCTCACCTAATAACGAACATATTACTGATCCCTTGTAATATCAGTATATAATTACCATGGGACATGCTATATATGCTATATGATAAGGGCAAATAATGCAGTCACATTCTTTCGTATAGCGGCATTTCCCTTGCAATCGGTCACACACCAGCCACCACACAAATGTGTATCTCATTGAGTGACAGTGGTTCTAGACTGGAACAAAATTGCTCTTATGTAATTCAAGTTCACATGTAAAAGTACAGAGACAGGGTCTCGCGAGAAACAAGTATCATCATCATCATCATCATCATCATCATCATCATCATCATCATCATGTAATCGCGTCAACACGGTGTAAACAAACACATTTCAATCGTTGTGCACGTTTGTAAAACTATTATGATGTACGAGTTTCCTGAGACATGTTAGCCTCACTTTAGATACTTTCTGTTACGCAAGCAATATCAGTAAGTATATTGTAGTGGTCAGAAAAATTCGAAAACATTTCGGAAAACTGTTTGAAATAATTATATACTTTAATTCGTTAATTGGGCAAAAAATAACAACAGAATTCTGACATGGCTGTTTCTTATCCCATACCAACACACATCAGCCAGCGTGGTAATTACTTTTTTAAGGAAAACCAATAAAACAGCTCGTTAGTGAGAATGACGTGTTGTGACATTAGCGGATAATCTGCGTGTTCATTAGAATGACGACGGCTAGATTAAAATGTGCATGCGGTAACCCATTGCGCGCGTAGAGGTACATGTGACGGTCTTACTCTAACAAATAGTTTCAGAAATACCGAGGCAAATTGTTGAACGTCTACTATACCTATAAAGAATATCCCGAATTAAACCTGTCACATATAATAGACACGCTATTCTATACTTGCTTAGGCAAAGACCCGCATTACACACACATCTATAGCAAGGAGATGCGGTGTAGACTGAACTAATTAAGAAAAAATGTGGGCACATTACCGGGTTCATGCACCATATACACAAAAGCCGCCACATGAGAATTGATCTCAATGTGCCCTCTCACGAGATGTAGCTAAACATAGTGGAGCTCATCTGTCACGGCGAAACTATAAACTCGTTAAAGAGACGTCACATTGCCGCCCCCAAAGGAAGCATTTCCATATCAGGATAACTCAACACGTTTGTGACTGTATGCTGACGATCTATTTGGCGTTGCATGACCTAGATATGACATACCACCCACATATCGTTACGGAAACTTTCTAGCATAGGCCTACGTACAGCAAGACCGCCGGCGAAGGCACGTACGTAGGCCTATACACCACGATATGATTATAGACGACTAGATTGACGCCGTAAGTCGCTGATATAACCTTGTGGACTCAGCCACATGCACCTTCGTAGACAGTCTAACAGACGACTATATTTGTCAGCGTACGTGACAACAACAAAAATTTCGATAGTTCTTAATCATAGTGTTACGATGGAAAAAGCATAGTGAAAGTCACATCACAGTGCAACCATGACGGGGGCGTTTGTTCATCACGAAATTTCAATCTCATAGTGACGCGTATATTAAAACCTCGAGGCGTGCTTATAGAAGGGGATAATGATGACGCCTGAGAATCGCTATGAGTGGCCGACGTTTCTGGCCTCATTGCCGTTGGCTCTATGTTTTCGTCGTGTTTTCATGACCATGACAATGAGTAGTGATCATGTTACACAGTTTCCCATCACTACAGCGATCAGTCGCTGCGCATGCATCCATGCCTGGTAACTGCGTGTCGTCACCCCTCTCCGACGGCAAGGAAAGATGGGGGAAGGCGAAAATTAAAATTTATCAATACAATAGGGAACAAAAATGGAAATGATGTTGAAAATGGCGATCCCCTCCACCGGCGCATACCTAACCTCCACTATATGATTCCTGGTTATTTTGCTTTCGTGTGCGCATACGTCTCTGATCACGTATATCTATAACTAGCCTGGTACTCGGCGTTGCTCGAGGAAAAACGCTTAGGAACAACTTTTAAGAGCAAATTCATCCACATATAAGTTACTTAATTCTAAAATATTTTCACCCCCCCCCCCTTCACTCATACGATCCCTAGCAGAAAGGAGAGAGAAGCGTATACGTACCGGATTCACAATCTAAACACTATCCAGCCACACGGACTCATTCTACGGGTAGAGATTCCAGGATGGATAGAAGACAGTTATCACCCTCCCACCAGCATGGTATACACGCAAGGCTAATTCTCAGCCGACACTCTAGGGTAGCGGGTGGCTCGGTTTACCTTTCTATAACTTCTTTTACTTAATTCTAAAGATAGATTCGTAACAGAGAAACAAACAATTAGCAATATTCTGACAAAAATAGTTCGAACGATTCTATGATTCTGTGTAGTCAAAGCTTCTGCATGGATATACAACATTATTATGAAATTGCGCCAAGTTATTATGAATATGCCTCTCTGGCTTTGCAAGCCTCGTCTCGCCTTTTAAATACACAATTGGTGACATCTGTCAAGTGTCTCTCTTATCATTGGGATTCGCTTTACATCAAAATAATATTGAGAACTAAACTAAACTGAATACATAGGTCAATAAACTAAACCCGTCAATATAGCACGGTATCAGTTCAGGGTCACTTTCATCGTAAAATAATGAGCATGATAATGATTTAAATAAGTAAATATTTCTCCAAACGTATGGATATCACCTCATTTTAATCAAATTAGTTGGTCATTTTCTGTTTTCTGTTTCTGTTTCTGTTTTCTGTTTTCTGTTTTCTGTTTTTGTTCAGAGATCTGCACCAGTGAAGTCACCATAAATGACATTATCAAAAAGATGAATAGCACCTGATTTTAACAAACTTAATTCTTTATACCATGTTATACATTATATCCGAATGTATAACACAGACAAATTACAATTTAAAAAATACAAATAAACGAAAATAAACCACTAAAAGTGTGTGTTGTGCTGCTTTTGAGACTCAACTGACAACTGAGTGCATAATAAAAAAGTGTATAAATTTGGCATAGTTTAACCTGGTATTAACAAAGTTTTGGCTTTTGTCCGCTAGATGGCTACATTCGCTGGAATTCGGCTGTTCTGCTTTTCTTTTCTGACATCACCCCACTGCTAAAATTATCGCCCGTATTAAAGCCTATTTATCGTCATTATATCTACAAATATGGGTAGATTTAGAAAATATGGATAAGCCTACGTTGGTGTCCGACACACGGGCTATACACTGAGATCGGTGGCGTGGGCTTGATCCTCTCCGCGGCAAAAATTACGTCAGAAAATCGGCCTCTCCTTTCTATAATAATATAGATATGAAGAGCCTACTAGCTGTTCGGCTTATAACTCGTTTGTATTCGTCTTCCAGGTCACCATAATAAGGTTTCTATGATTTCGGAGTTATCGCTCTGAAATGCAGCGACTGTTTAAAAAAAGGAAAGAATTTTCTGTGCGTTTCCACTATTTTAACTAGTATTGCAATGTGCGATGTATTCTGTGCAATGTTACCGATTTCATTCAATCCGAAAATCCAGAAGCGTAATATAAATGTTTCACACAACATTCTAGCAATATTTCGTGTTTCTCCTTGTGGTATATACTAACACATTAGTTTTTAAACAAATGCTCGGCAATAGTTTTTAAACAAATGCTCGGAAAGTGCCGTTATATTCAAACGCCGGCTTTTCGCGATTACTGTCTACCTATATTAAGCAAGTGAAAGATCAACTTATTTGATCGTAAAGTATACGACGATATCCGTCGATAATAATAATATATATATATCATAAATATATCATATAATCACATTTTAAATACTGCTACTAACTAGACATGACGTTCTCTCCTCTCGCTTATAATCAACTAAAGCCGTATAGCACATGCATCGATGTATATATCTATACAGTATATAAGAATAGGATGTGTAAAGAATCTGAATGCGACATACTACTGAATATAATCAATTAGTTTCACTTCATAGTAAATTAGTCATTAGTGAACTGGAATGACATTTTATTAGATTGAACATACAGACATACAGTATCTACATACACATTTAAAATGAGTTGGAACACTAGAATTAATGGTAAATATAAGAATGCACTGCCTCGTATTGTGATTACGGATGAAACTTGCATACATATATTTTCAACGTAGCTTTTCAACGAATTCAGATTAATTAAAAATTTTGCATTTATGAATGATAATGTCCTGGGTTCGTTTATCTATACAGACGCGGCACGTATACTAAGCAAATTCAAACATACGCACAGCATCATACTCTTGTTAATATTTTTAGCAGTCTAATTAAACAACATCCACTGCTGTCGGTAGCATCATAGGGTTCATTTCTTTTGCACGTCGGAGCCTAGGACCGTATTTGTTACAAATGGGTTTCAGAAAAGTACAACGTTAGAGAAGCCATTCTCTACAGCGGAATCTTAAACGTCACGGGGCTCCAAATATGTAAATACATGCCACGATTCCATAGCGAACCCAGAGTGGGGACAGTCGGCTAGCACACCCGCAAACTAAAAGCAGTAGCGATATTATTTGGAATGCGAACTCTCCCTCTCTCTCTCTCTCTCTCTCTCTCTCTCTCTCTCTCTCTCTCTCTCTCTCTCTCTCTCTCTCTCTCTCTCTCT
>NW_014577476.1:94394-101536 GCF_000485595.1 Priapulus caudatus
CTCTCTCTCTCTCTCTCTCTCTCTCTCTCTCTCTCTCTCTCTCTCTCTCTCTCTCTCTCTCTTCCTCCCTCCATCCCTTTTTTCCTCCAACCCACACTCCCTCACTTTCTCCCTCCATCCCTCTCAGCTATCTCACGCTCTCTTTCTCTCTATGCCCCTCTCTCTCGCGCGCTCTCTTTCCTTCTCTTTTTCTCTATCTCTTTATCTCGCCCTCCCTCCCATCTCTCTGCGTGCCCATCTCTCGCCTTCCCTCTGTACCCCCTCTCTCTCTCGTTCTCTCTATGCCAGCTCTCCCTACCCGAGGCAGATTGTTCATTATCGGGCCATTACTCATGCAGCCTGACCGGTTATCGTTAGAGGCAACAGTGTCCGTTGCGACGCAGAGGTTGATTTCATCGGTAACAACGGTGGTCATAACTCCACGCATCTGTAATTACCGTATACCGTGCCTGTAAATTTAGCCGGGCGTATTTATTACACTGAAGGTGCATTAATTGCTGCTTCTCAGTAGCGGCTAGACGCATTGAAGCTGAGGAATATCACGTGAGTGTTCCATAGACAACTGTTCAATTAAAATGCAGGTTGCTAGGTCACGAATACAGTAATATCAAGAGCTAATAATTAATGCATCCTTACATACATAGTATCGTCATTAATAATAATACATACATACAATCAGGGGTAGATAATGACAAATTTGCTATTATCTACACCTATAATACAATGTATTGTTAGCTCTTGGTAATATCTATACATGTATAGCGTAGATATGGTAGCGTTTCTAGCATGCCCACCTAAATAACATGCAATGTTCATGCGAGACATATCCTTACACATAAAATTGCATTAGTGCAAATTAAAAAAAGACGGAACTAGGAGGGAGGCACTTTCCAAGTGCCCAGCATTGCCTGTAACAGCATCGAAGGAGTCGTTCATGTACGGCTGCCGGTTATTTTTGCGAGTGGACTCGTTACAGGGACGTACCGCGGAGATTTGTACCTCTTCAGGTATCAAAAACGCATGATACATTATCGACATCAAAAGAAAAGATTCATCGACATGGCCGCAAAGAACGCGATAGCTGTTCCGCGGTACATTAACCTTGCGATTTTAGCATTACTTGATGCCATTCGATAGGCGGTCATGTGAATCAGACGGTCGACGTTAGTATTAGCTACATATAGCAGTAAAGCTTTCTAAATGTCAGCCTCGGCGGAGGTGGAGATGTATACGCGTGGCTTTGCTTCTCCCAACTAGACATGAATAATTAAGACAGCGCGGAGCAATTGTTAATAAGAAAGTGAGAAGGCACCTGTGGCCTGTTCAATATTGCCAGTAAAGTGCAATAAAACATAAAGAAACGCTGTCACCTTTGATAAAACTCTTGCGCGTCAATAAATATGATTACATCAAGTTGATTATAGAGCAGTTTTGAATGTTCGCAAAGCAGCGATCCTCGCCGTGCATTTGATGCGTGCCCGTCGGTGCACGCGCGCTATATCGCCACGCCACGCGTTAAACCCGCATCGGTTGCTTACAGCGATTCTAAACATGTCTAGCTCTATGAGCCAGCATAACATTCTTCAACAGTATATTCAATTATCCAGGCCATGCGACCCAGCTTGCACTTTAGCGTAATCGCTGTTAAATAATTAAGGAACCACTGACTATGCGAGTAGGATGCATATACAGCTCACACACGCCAACACCACCCCTGTACCGCTACGGAAACACGAGTAGGGGAGATATTGGTGACGGCCGTGCAGACATTGAAGAGCGCGATGCATCGTGGAAATAGAGATGTCGAGAGGTAAAGAAATACTTGAATCCGCACTAATCTATTTTCAACTAGTCTCGGCGTGACCGATAAAATTCTGACGGTTCATCAGACATTGCGAAAGTAACTAAGAGAGCGCTGCCACGCCAATCCGTCTGCAGCTGCTGCTGGAGCGGATCCTATCTTGTCTCAAGATCTTGCTATCGCAGGCGAGGGACACATTCATGGGCAGAATACAGGCAAATGATCCGTAGTCACGAAAACACAAATGTAATTATACTATATTTGCGATCCATGTAACTCACTGTGCTACAGAATAAACGCGAATCTGCGGGCGCGGGGAACGGTGCCGCTACTACTCCAGTAGAAACGTCGCAGAATGTTCTGATGGATTGACTATAGAGAGAGAGAGACGTTTCTACGACGGATTTAATGGCGAAAACAGTGTTTTGAGCTGTAACACCAGGATATGCCGACCACAGGCACAGCGTACACAACAAGCTGTACTCGGTTCAGTTTATCAGATATACAAGGAAAGCAGGCTTTTCTATTAAAAAGTACGGAGTGTTTGGTGTAGAAAGGGTAGCTTATGAAAGCCTAGAGTACGACGTAAGTATCCTACAGAGTAGGTGTGATAGCCCGTCAACGGAATAGAAATGTCAATAATAGAGTGTCGAGCTAGAACGGACCTAGTACGTATCGTGTGAAAGTGTCAATATTTACTGTTATGGCCCTGTAGAGATCGCGCGAGAAAGAAAATTTAAAGTAAAAACGAGAGCGTTTTGAGCAGTGAATAGTAAAAATACTTTACGTGAATGTTCTTACGGCCGCACAACAATGGGGGAACCGCAATTTCGTACGCACTCGCAGGAAAGCAATGGCGGCGATATATTTTTGATTTTACGTACTGGTAATAGACAAGTGTAGTAGATTCGAGCTCGGCACAAGAACGCAGACCGAGCTACAGACCGAGGCCGCATACTCGCGATAGTCGTATAGGCGCGAGAGTTGTTCTTGTGCTCCGGGCAACTTCCTGCATAAACGTGCGGCCGTTTGGTCAAGCAACGACAATAGAAACAGCTTTTAAAACATTAGAATGAAACGCGAGAGAAACCGCAGCGTGGCTGTCGGCTATATACATATACAAACGGCAAGGAGAGTGGCAGAATAATAGCAACCTCTAGCAACCTAATAGCGACACTGAATGAATGTGTGCAAGCGTATTGAATGATAGGGAGAGTGATGTAGGCGCATATAGAGAGGCCAGAAAAAAGGTCGAAGGACCAGAAGCGGAATTATGGATGCATAGTAACGAACGATAGGGGTTACAGAGGCGTTATGCGGAGATGGTATACAGTGCTGGAATCATGAGATCATAGCAGAAAAACGGCGAAGATGGCTGGACTATAATATCATTGGGCTAGGAAATTTACAGCACATTTATGTCAGTGGAGAGTAAAGAAAGGTAAGATAAGAGGTATTCATATGATATTGGAAGGCTAAAAGACAGTGGAAAGACAAATGCATTACAAAGAAATTATACAGCGTATAATGTAAATACTCAAACTGGGAATCTAGTGAGATAGTAGGTGGATGATTGAGGGAAGGAAGAGGGAATATAAAAAGAATGCAGAAAGAAGACTAACACAGGGATGACAGCAGACGTGTGCAAGGATTGTAGAGGGAGATGGTGTTGAAGTAGTAGTATAGGAACGTGAACCATATGTGACCTTATAGCGTGTTGAAACGGAAATGACAAAAACAGTAGTGGAATGGCAAATAAATGATAGAAGGAACATAGATGGTAGAAATGAGAGCAGAAATGTATATGGATATTTGCAGAATAATAGTAGAAGGTGAATTCAATAGATTCTATGTAGAAAACGAACCATGGCCAAACTAATGCACCCCACGCAAAAAAATCAATACATATCATGTAGCTTAATTTCAATAAAAAATAAAAATGTTGGTTAAAAAATTAGCTGATATTTGCGATTACAGAATTGTAAGCCGATTAATTACAACGTCAATAACCGTCGCAAGTGTGCTTCACTGAGCCGACAGTTTCATCTATGGCGCGCACATATTTTTCATCCGATCCTAAGTCAGCATCCGAATAATTCACAGATTTATATCGAGAACGAAATCACATTTTGTGGGCCGCGAGCGCTACAGATCCATCACAGGTATTTAGCCGACATTCATCCCGGTTCAACATTAGCGGCGGCGTCATTATTTAGAATGAGGTCCATCACTCAAGGTCGATGGCGCCCGGCCTGCGATATAGCACGGCTATGAATGCACATGTGAAACCTCGGACGGGAGCAAACGAGAGGAGTCATTCTCTTGGTACATCTGAAATCGTCACGGGAATGTATCATGTCAGTGAAAGGTAGTTTCTAGAAACATGCCGTTTATTGATTGACGAGCTGCGGTGTGACCTGTCAAGCTATGCAGCTGTGTGAAACCCGGACAGACGTACAGTGTCCGCACTTTTTACCTCCGCCAAGAGTGGTGGGAGTAGTCGAAGCGGCAAAGTGCTATACCATCTACTCTAGTGCTAAAGTCTAGAACTATACCGTTGCGCTATGCGTCACGGCAGTAATGGCACTGCGGGCATTTGATTTAATCTATTCATAATCAGTTTCGGTTAATGGCTCAAATGAAATCCAATTACCTCCAACTGCCCTATATTTATTTGAGTCGTGCTAAATGTGGACAGTTATACGTACGCAACTCTACTATCACATCGATCTAGTGAAATCGTCCAAATCCAATGGAAAAACCTAAATATGCTGAGATATAGTATTCTTTTAATCAATAGGAAGCGTCACAGCGTCGAAAAATTGCTTTAAGCATGTGGGATAGTCCCGATCTAGTATAGCTCATATACGAGCGAATTGTCGTATGTCAGTGAGGCAATATCTCACAGACTAAAACTGTATCAAGAAGCGTCTCAAAGTAATGATTTCAATCATGAATCTTGATGCAATAGATGAAACTTAACAATGAGCCAATACTTGTATAATCACTGACAACTGCAAGATGATATAGCTTTTGCTGTTTGAGTTTTTAACTCACCACATTATTTTTGTTTTCTGTTGAACTTGCACAGGAACACTCATATCACTGAACCAGACGTAAATATAAGTGATGGGATATACGATGACCCGCATTCATCATTCAAGCGACTCATGACCTTCAACGTAAATCTGTACACGCAGACATCACGGGCGTCAATATTTCGTCCAACAGCTAGATGGGTTTCATCGTCCAAGAGATCACTTATTATATGCAATGAACGTGTCCTTCTGACGATATACTGCACTAGCATTCCAAATGCTTTATTGGCGTCTGGCCAAGAAGACTAGCGACAAGAAACAACACGTATATCATTAGCGATTATGTTAAGGCATGCACTGTAAAACATTTAAAATCCACACATGTCAGATTGCCAAAAACCTGGTATATACCTACTTTTATAACTTGACAGAGAAATGAAATTGATATCCCGTACAGACTGCAAATTTGATACCACATCAAGCTAGTCCGGGCCTAGCGCGCCTTAAATTTTTGCAGTGTGTACACGCTATCCCGCTCCAAATACACGCTGGCCCGCACCAATTTGGCCCCGCAAATGAAGTAGGGCCAAGCCCAGGATAACTTGACCAGTACCAAGGTGACCCGACCTGTACGGGGTATAAATAATTAGTTGGTTTCCTAAAGATTCCACTGCTATTGCACGTGTATACAGATTTCAACAACATCACACCTTATACGAAGGAAAAGCAAGAAGGTATTGCGTCATTATAATATCATCTCTCTGTCAATAATACACTCAACAGATAGATGCTTCTACGAGGATCGTTTTAGTCTGTAGTTTTCTAACTGTCAACTGATCTAATTCTGACAGTATAGTGGTGTTATAATAGACTACAATAATCGTAGGCCTATATGCAGTTGCACTGCTGGACATCGTAGCATTATTTACGCGGCGAAAGTTCATGCTGCGCATACATGCACGCGGGAGAAGCCAATAAGAACAGCTGTGCATGTGTACTAATCCGCAAGAAATATACCCATTTGTCACGCGCATGCAGTTAAAGAGAAGCCAAAGATATTGCCGGTAACGTCGTGCAAACGCAACTCAATGTAGATCAATATATGATGTAAATATTGACCGTACAGTAATCGATCAAGTTTCTACACCTCTTACTTAGAGCCTCTTTGCAACTACATTTTCCGCTTCGAATGAGATTTTTATTGTAAGCTTCCACTGAAACTACAGTGCATTACGTTACGGCTACATTGCCGTGCAGCATTGGGCGAAAATACATGGTTACCGCATGCAGCAGCAACGACAAGCACCTCAATTATTATCCATGTGTCCAAACCGTCCGTCGATGACCACATTAGTAACCTAGTCTTAGGCACGCTGTGCTCGTACCACATTTTCAGGCAGTGGCAATAGAAGCCCCCAGGGATGTCATTTCTTTGCTAAATTTCTGACAGTGACAAGGAGAGCACATCGAGTATTAAAGCTGCATTTTGACGCCTGGCAGAGTTCGACCTGCATGTATGATGGCAACCCACTACCGCGCACAGCATGATCATGCGCAAAAGAAACTTACTACGTTACTCGCGCTCTCGGCTTATAGTATAACATTATGCACACATAACCCATTTTACGAAAACAACATTCAAACCTGCCCAGCTGACTTCGCGTCACGGCGCAGAGTAATCTAGACAAGGAGCTTAAATTCAGAAAGTAATCAGGCAGAACTCTCTATCTTAAGGTAGCATTAACTTCCTTCCGATCTCAGCCTAATCCAGCCGGTTGCTCTGAGCGTAGGATAGCACACTGCCACTTGCAGTTATTTAATTATTTTCTTGTGAATAATGTCCAGGTCATATTAAGGCCGGATTTCGGCATAAGAATGGCATAGGCAAGCATGTAATTGAATTGTGGTCTGGAAGCTTTGTGTTCCATGCGATTACTCGGCAAGATCGATAGCCGAGCAGCGCACATCTGAATACCAAACATCTCCGGATCACAGCCACGTGCGCTGGTCAAAATTTAGTCGAGTATGGATTGCGTGAAGCTCACTAAACTGGTAAACACATTAAAGTTTTCAAATATTCCAAATAAAAATCCAAAGCAGTTACTTAAAAAGGAACTAAAGGTTTAATTTCCTCCACTTTGTTGATTGCTGACTGGTGACAGACTAGATTCTGAGTCGTTACGCCGCTTGCGTATAACGATAAAATTGCATAATATATATTTAATGAACATGCAGAAAAGGTACGTGCGTGTGAGTGTGTGTGTGTGTGTGTGTGTGTGTGTGTGTGTGTGTGTGTGTGTGTG
>NW_014577476.1:104046-105718 GCF_000485595.1 Priapulus caudatus
CCAAAATAGATCTCGACGCGCCGAGAAACGCAAGGTCATCAATTTCACTAAGAGTAAATTGTCGAAAACGAAGTGGAGATATTACGCGGAGCGTGTGCCAATACGGTGAAACGAAGGAAACGGTAGCGCGGCCACCGCGGTAAGGCATCCTTTGAGAAACGATAGCTAAAGGGCGCGCCATCGATAAGTTGGCAAGCAACGGCGTGACCGACCGCGGCCACCGGAATCTTAAGTCTCTAAAACAAATGCCGCCTGACATACGCTGTCAGCAATATCGTCTTTTCTCTTGCCATGGGATGGATGGGGCGATAGTCCTGTTTGCACAGTTAATTGCTGTACTAGCAAAATGGTCTCTTTCGAATTGTTTAAAGCGCCAACACCCAACGGGGGTGATTTCTTCATGGGACTGCAGATGTCTCAAACGGCGTAGATTCTAAATGCAAATTCGCACTTCTATATAGTAGCTGTCACCTTAACCTTTCATAGCACGAGTTGCATCAATTCCAACACGGTGCCCGCGTTTTGATTAGTTAGTATTAGGTGTTTCCTTATATATCCTTCCGGTTATAGGGGCTACATGTATTTTTACTCGCGTTTCCCGTTTTGCGATAATATCAAAAGAGAGACATCAAAGAAAAGAACGAGCATGTTACTCGTATTTTACACAGTTATGATGAATTTAGGAAACCAAAATATGGAAGCGTGGAACAGTTCTGATAAGAGAATCCAAGAACATGTCACACGTTATTTCCACTGCTATATGATTTGTTGATGGAGTGACGATAACTGTCTAACTTTTCGTGGACCCCCCCCCCTCCCGTACATGCACTCTCCATACATCTTGTCGTTTTGAGGTTTATTAAAGTGGAAGAACATTATACTGAACGCGTACCAGATACAGCGAACTACTCATCGAGATGTGTTTTTTTGCCACCGTTATACGGTTATATCATACGACATCACGCGCCAGCAAGCATGTCCAAATGACACGGCATGCATGATGACCAGATGCCCGGTCCATATATAATTATATAAATATATTTTTATTTTATATATATATATATGTAACACCCAATACATAATTTAATTTACCAATTTAATAACTTAATAATCACTAAACACTATAAAATAATGTTTAGCAAGAATAAATAATGAATACATGTCGCAGCAGCAAACATGCAGACTACAATACGATAAAGACTTGTGTCAGTAGTGATGTACAGTAAAATACGAAATTTGAATAGGCCTACTCGATAGGCGTGTTAATCAAGGCCGATTATCTCGTAAATTGAACATATTTACAACGATAAAAGCATATTTTAAGGAAGGGTTGGTTAAATCAGGCACTATATATACATCATCTGTTATTTATTTTAGGGTATGTAGTTTGATAATACGTCTTCTTCAGCAATCTAAATAGATCGATTTTTATGAATTATGTAATTTCCACAGCTGAGACTAGGCCGTTTTCAGTACCTACTGCAATGTTAATTACTCTAAACTTTTTTCATAGAAATGTGTTCTATATAGTTAGGAGAGCTGATTTAGCTTGGTTGCTAAATGTGCAACGTTGAGCATTTCTTGGTATTCAAGATGGCCGCCGCCGTCCATCTTGGATTTTGGTCAATTTACAATTTGTGAACTCGATGCCCTAGAGTGTCATGCAATACCT
>NW_014577476.1:105971-122601 GCF_000485595.1 Priapulus caudatus
ATGGATGGATGGATGGGTGGATGGATGGATGGATGGATGGATGGGGATGGGTAGATGGATGGATGGATAGATAAATAAACAGATTGATAGATAGATATACCGCAGTCCCCGCAGATCGGTGTCAGTGAATAGCACTAACTGTACACCATGAGTTAGTTTGCTGCCAAATATACTGTTTGCTGCTGCATATAGTATACAGTTTAATCATTATTTGCATATTTAATTATACGTGGACTGATCTCATATTGAGGATGTTAGTAATAGCCTCTTGACTCATAGCGTAATACGCTAAAGGAGGCACCAAAGACCCATTTTGGCTGCAAATTCGATATTATTATTAGCATACCAAGTGCTAGATAATGAGAACTGGCAGACTGCGACATGAATTTACTCGGGGAAACTATGGCCTCTGGCTGTTTAATAGAAACTAGCTATCTGATACATGTATACAATGCAAAGTGCACTTAGTCTCGTCATTAGCATAGAGAGCACCAAATTTTAACAGTAAGGTAGACCAGCCCTTTGCGCATGTCGTAGCACGTGAGTAATTAATAACACGGCCATTAACACTACGAATTCTGACGTATAGAAAACACGAATATGCCACTTGCGAATAATTAACAAGTTGCCTTGAACAGTGTGGACTGTTGGCAAGTGAGATCATTGCACCACGCGCTTGCTATGCGAAGTATCATACGAACAGGAGTGAATAATAATAGATTATTATTTATTAGAAGATTATTATTATTATTATTATTATTATTATTATTATTATTATTAGATTATTATTATAATTATTATTATAATTATAATAGAATAGAATCTATTATTATTCACTCCTGATACGAACATGTGTTCCCATCGCTGACGTTGGTTGCTGTACGACAAAGGGTTCGTAAGCTAATTCCCCGTCAGCACCGCTTGTGGTTAAGAGTGTAGTCTACAAAGCGTCTCAATTTTCACAGCACCGCGTCAGGTTTGAAGGGGGTTGGGGAACACAGGTGGCGTGCGACGCTTCTTGCCATCCTCGGAGAAAGGGTCATGTGACTCATCGCGATGCCTGAGTTGTTTCGGGGTTGTTTCCTTCGGAAATCCTCGGGGACTAAACGCTCTCCACGGGTATTTATCCAAATGTACATTTTTTAAATCATACGGATGTTTTTTTCATGTTGAGTTTCATATATATGAAACTATATATACATATACACGTGCATACATACTACATGCACGCACGCACGCACGCACGCACACGCACACGCGCGCACGCACACGCACACGCGCGCGCACAGAGACACTTACGCACATACGCACATACGCATATACGCACACACGCCGCACACCCGCCACGCGCACGCACGCGCACCCACGCACGCGCGCACCCACGCACGCACGCACGCACGCACATACATACATACATACATACAGGAGTAGTACTTTTATTATCTACTCCTGATACATACATACTTACATATATAGCATACTATTATATATTATCAGAAGTAGATAATAGGGAATCCTATCCAGTCCTATCCTATCCTATCCAGTTCCCTATTATCTACTTCTGATATTATACATACGAAACGCACGTCGCTGACAATGCCAACATGATCATCTATGTATATGCACCGGAGTGTTATTAGCAAAGTGTAAAGTTGTTGGTTTCGTTAGATTTATCGACAACTGAATAACTAATTTCTAACATCTCGGAGTTTTCTTCGCGGCGTGGCAGGCTAAATCAGAATACCATTTATTACATGGATACTGACAGACTGCATAGGGTTTTCTGCGCGCAACTGCTCCGAGAGCACAAATGTCGATACATTATTTGAAAAATGACACACACATATATCGTTAGCCGAGACGTCTGAAGCTAAGGTTTATGTGACGTCGGAGTCAAGATAACGGGATTTGCATATCTCCGCCACAGACTTAGCACAAACAGGCGACACGGTTTTGATTTCTAACCCTTCCTTTTCAGTATGTTGCAAAAACCTGTCCAAGTAACAACGCTATAAAGTTAGTGTTAGGGTTAGAATCAATGTAGGATCTGAAATCAATAATATATCGTAGAAATCCATTGATTTGCAATCGTTTCTTTAAGTATGCGTATTCGGTGTTCGGTATGTCATGCAACCGAAAGCATTGAAGGCAATACTAATTCATAGAGACACCGCTCAAAGACGATCTATGTGGTTATAACCCGAACGTTATCCCAAACCTTAAACGAATGTCATAAGAGAATGAGAAGCTCTTCATTAATCTTCGTTTGGTTTCGTCTTCGAAGCGGTCTGCTATGCACACAACGCCGCTTTCGAAAATGCATGAAAGCATCACATTACTTGAATCTGAATATGAAGGCACATGTCCATAACAGGACATTATGGCATCTACCCGCATATGAAGTATCTGCTGTTGGTTCTGCGCGTATGTCACTCTTGACAGATTGGTAAAGAATTGAACTGCGGGAGGATTCAGTGGTATTATATTACAAGCTGTATGCACTCATGTGCATGATAAGGATGTATGCATTTGATTCCCTAAACTGCCCAGGAAGTATGGAATTTCCCCTTCCATACCAAGTTAGTCAATGGAAGCATCTCGACATGGCCATTTGCTAGCGGGCTGATAGATGCGGTATATAGCTATTGTCACTGGATGACAGAATTTGGGAGAAATCTCACAGAATTTCACAGAACAATATGGGAATTGACCTGGTGAATGTAGTTGGGCTCCTCTTACATATCACCTAGGATGCTCCAACCTCTGCAAGTCACCGTGACCGCTCACATGATATTCACCAAGGTTTGTTCTTCTACAACCTCTGTCATCACAGCGCCACCGCATCTACAGCACACGCAGCAATCTGAGAGTCACTATGAGCTGTCACGCACATCTACAACCCACGCTACAATCCTACCGCATCTACAGCCTTCACTACACACGTGTTCACTCTGGAATTAACACTCAATGCTACATGCAACATGTAAAAGGTATTAATCGACTTTTACCAGAAAACATTACCAGTACCGCCAACAAGAACGAGATAATATGCGTTGTGTTTTTAGTTTGAAAAAATATGTCAATGAAAAAAACGTTCTTATTCTACCACTGTTTGTAAAACGACCATGCATTATCGATCGCAGAAAGGGCTGTCATGAATTTGCCTGAACGAGTTGTGTTTCAGAAAGCAGGGTTGAAGTGGGACAATCCCGGATTATCATCTAATATCGTAAATTACGACACAACTAACGTGTCAGATGAACATAATTAATATTTATTGAGTCATATAAACACAACAGACTATTTCTATGGCAAATTCACAGTCAGAAATGAATTACGCAATTAATTCCCTAGTTGGCTCTTTAAGAAACCCGTATCCTCTGCTATACCTTATATCAGGAGTCGGTGTGTGTGTGTCGCGTGTGTGTGTGGCGTGTGTGCATGTGTGTGTGTGTGGTGTGTGTTGTCTGTGTGTGTGGTGTTGGTGTGTGTGTGCTGTGGCGTGCGTGCGGCGCATGTTGGTGTGTGTGTGTGTGTGTCATAATGTGCGTGACTGACGTGCGTGCGGCCACAGCTAAAAAAGCTTTTCTACAATAGAAAATAGAATCTGAATCAAGAAATTATCTTGTTTTTGGAAAATTATCTAGTTTTACAGATTCCAACTTTTCGAAAAAATTTCAAAAATCTCGACAAGATTTACAGATTATTTATCTAGGGTTTGTTTCTAGTTTCAAGAATAATAATTCTATTTTCGTGTTAATGTTAAATCTAGTTTTCTTATATATATCGGCGCATGTTGATAATTATATTCTAAAAAATTGCGTGACACCAACATAGAAATAATATAGATAACCTCTATATGGTTATCTATATAATTCTATGAGTGATAACCTCAATTTATTGTAGAGTTTTCACTTGTGCTGTGAAAAGGATTGAGTAACGTCCTATATAGACACCTTCTATGCCAGAGACGTTCAAGCAATGTATAATATATATTATATATCAAGCATACATATTGGCATGGTTAACCGTGCATATATAAAGACATTCAAATTATCAGCTCGCTCCTGCCACGCCGCGCTATCTCGTGCGGGGTGTCTATATTCAAGCCGGTACCGGGAGATTACAGTACGCACTATATTGCTAATATATTGACTAATCGGCGCAATAAACTCAATATTCACAGCAGAGTAAGCTGAACAGCCATATGTCTATAGGCTATCGTAGAAATATCATTCCATGCAAATGAATCTCCCGTACCGCTTTGAATCTTGAATATTTGCGGAGTTTATTGCGCACGATTGGTCAATATATAGCAAAATATATGCCGTACCGTAATCTCCTTCTGACCAGCGTCATGCTGTCCACGCTCATTCGCTGATTTCCCACCGCCGTCCACCGCCCTGCAGTAGCACTCGTAGCAACCCAGGTTGCTGCGTCTCAACAAACGCCGTCCCGCCTCTGCGACTCCGCGCGGCGGATCGCTCGTTTGAAAGTCCAACCACCGATGCGACTTCGACTCCGAAGTTACTCTGTCGAGTTTCTTTGGCCAGCAGTTGTTTATGGAGATGAGGCTTATAGCTACAGACGGAAAGTGGAGGAAAGATGTCTTTTGACTATGTAGAAGGTAAGAACACTGGTTATCATGTTATCATTTTTGGAGCGTCTTGGAACAAAGAACGGATTTGGTCATTGTTGAATCCATCTAAAGTAATACTATAAGCGTACTAGTACTACTACTAGTGCCTCAAAGGGTCGCGTTGTCGTAACAGGCTAACTACAACTCTACACATATGCTACCCGAACCCTAACACTTAACCTAAACCTAACTCTAACTCTAACTAACCATAAACCCTAAACAGTACCTCATATAAAAATATAACATAATACTAAACGCAAACCTAAAACTAACCTCGGGGTACATATCTGTAGTACCTGTCTACGACACACGACCCTTCGTTCGCGCTACTAGTACTAACATGGCCAATGGCAATGGCCATGTTAAATCTGTGCATCACGTATACCCGATTAGCGATTACACGTAAATCGTGCATCCACTAAAGGTGCCTTCCAGTAATAATACATCATCCTATCCTAAACCGACCCAGGCCCTTCGACTGTTACACCTAAAACCTTGTGCCTGTGCCTATCCTATCCTAAGCCTCTTAGTACTATAGCGCCAGCCCCAGTCCAACCCCAGCCCGCCCTCAGCCCCCAGCGGCAAACTGTATGCGGGCTATATAGTACTAGAGGCTAGAGCCTAATCCTATCCTAGCTATCAACCGTCGCTGCGACATCATATGGGAGAGAGAGAGAGAGAGATGAGAACGAGAGAGAGAGCAAGTAGAGAGAGAGAGAGAGAGGAGAGAGAGAGAAGAGACGAGAGAGAGAGAGGGAAGATGAGAGCGAGAGAGAGAGAGAGGTGGCGCCGCGTGAAGCAGAGGAGAGAGAGAGAGAGAGGGCTCAAGCCCAAAAAATTTCATGAAATTTTCCAGCACCTAATTATGCTTACGCACAGGCAAATTTGTGTTTTGCACACTCTGAGTTTTTTCTAATATATATGTTTATTTATTTTGTATTTCATTGATAGGGCACCGAGAACCTTGACTCCATCCTTACCCGAGAAACGAGCAAGCAAGAATGCTCCCATGATCATTAGTGGGCCCTGTGGCGAAGACATAGTTCATGTCGGCACAGCTATAATTTGTCAGCACGCAAACGTGTCGTAACAGTGTACTTGTGATCAATTATGGTCGGCATTTTCTACCTGCTTGAACTGTACTTAATGCAAGCACAAATCCTAAATGACGTAAGTTAGCGGTGCCAGGTTGTGCTGGAAGTAGCTCTAGTACTTATAGCCCGCGGATCGCTGCCGCAGGCTGCTGCGGGCAGGCCTGCGGCAGCGATCCGCGGGCTATAGTACTAGAGCTATGCTGGAAGGTACTGTATTCAAGGAATTTGTGGAGTTTGTTGTTGAGGTTACGTCTAACAATTTGCATTATTTAGAGCCATAATGGAATATATTCCCATATATATATAAATATATATAATTAATATATATATATTTATATATATATATATATATTATAATAATTATATATAATATATATAATATTATATATATTATATATATATGGGAATTGGTAGTGGTTTGGGATCGTATTCAGAGAGTTGCATCAGTGGTCTTCAGTAGTTTTTTATACTGTGGGCAACATCGAGAAATATTCTGGGTATGCATATTCTTGCAAGATTATTTTTCTTAATGAATATGAAAGTGTATCTTTACTTGAAAATTCTTATTTCAGATATTTATCTGGAAACGAGATTATTTTTCCTAGCTCACTCCCAAGATAAATAATCTTGCCTAAATAATCTCAATATAAGATAAAATTTTCTTGTTTTAGGGTTCTTATTGAGATTGTATGACATCTTGTTTTAAGAAATTGTGTGAGATAATAAATCTTGAATTAAGAACGTTGTGTTCTTGTTTTAAGTTGTTCATAATTGTAGTGTATTCTTAGGTAGATTAATCAAGATTTATTTTCCTACTCACTCCCAAGATAAATAATCTTAAAATAAGACTTTATATCTTATTTCAATGATTTTTTTTCTCATTTCAAGCAAATCATTTTTAGCAGTGTGTGTGTGTGTGTGTGTGTGTGTGTGTGTGTGTAGTGTGTGGTGTGCGCGCGTGTGCGTGTGTGTCGTGCGTGCCGTAAGTGAGTGGAGTGCATGTGGTCCTGGTGTGCGTGTGCGTGTGCGTCTGTGTGTGTGTTGCGGTGTGCGTGTGCGTGTGCGTGTGCGTGTGCGTGTGCGCGTGCGCGCGCGCGTGTTTGTGTTTGTGTATGTGCGTCTCTTTACCGGTAATAAGGCTGGTTACTAGCTGCCTTATTTCCACTATGACCTTTCTATCAATCTAATTGGATGTCTATTCTTAAAGTAAAGTTACAATGTGCCTAGAGGCCAGCTGTCAAAATCTCATTGGTTTTCAAAGTCAAGTGGCGTTGCCTAAATGTTGTGAAATTCAGCGGCGTATCAAAGTCCCTTGAAATTGCCTAAACGTTTCCCGAAGATAATCATTCGACGACAGAGTATATAGGCGTAAATTGTATGCTATGTACAGTTGCTCTAGCTGAGTTAGAAGCAATTACCCACATACATGCTGCGTTCATTAAGTGTCATTTCATTCCATGAGTGAATATGATGCAATTGGGCACAACGCAAACTATGAAGTGGGACTCGGGGATATGTATCTTCTAGCCATTCTGAGTTACTGAAGGTAAAGCTGATATTTCACAGAGCCCCTAACATTAGCTGCTCGTCTTCAGGCCAGAGGGAGCGGGGGTTGGTGGAGATAGAGACAGATAAAGAAATAGAGAGGGAGGGAGAGAGATGAGAGGGGGAGAGATAGCTAGATAGATAGAGAGAGAGAGAGAGAGTGAGAGAGATAGAGAGAGAAAGAAAATGAGATAAAGAGATGGAGAGAGAAAAAGGAGAGGGAGCGAGAGTGAACGAGGAAGGGAGGAAGGAAGGGAAGGAGGGAGAGATAGGGGTAGAGCGAGCGAGAGAGAGGGGCGTAATTAATGCGTGCGCGGCTGGCGGGGTAAGCGCGCGCGCGTGTGTGCTTGGATGCATGAACGTGCGTGCGTGTGTGTGAGCAATGAGCATGTGTGCAGAAATGCGCGCACCGCGAAAGGAGACAGTTCCGTTATTTTGCAGACGTGACATGTAGCCGGCCACAACTTGTTTTGAGAATTCGCGGCAGAGTGCTGTCCGGAGGATCAATCAGCAATCGTATAAGCCTGCAGGCAAGGGAATAATCTGCTGGTCAATGTCGCAGTAGCTGATGCACTCATATTCCACACAAGCTTTAATCATTGATTGGGGAAGCAGCAGAGGAGTGGGTGAGTATGCGTTGCGGGAGACAGAAGGTGGGGGTGGGGGTTTACAGAACCAGCACAGAGAGCAGGACGAACGAGGGCCTTCAAACTTGCTGTGCATCAGAGATGTGAGTCAATATGTAAGTGGGAATTTGACAAGTTCTTGAAAGGATATAGAGGCATTTATTATTTATGCACAAATACGCATATGCGACATGATGCATGCACGAAAATGCCACGAAACAGTAAAAATCACCAACAAAAATATAACGACATTACCGTCAACAGCTATATCGGTACAACATACAGGTTTCAATATGATCGGTGGGTAGGTATTGCCACTTCCGTTTATGTGGGGTCTCAATATGGCCACAATAATGAGTCACAATAGCATAAACTATTAAAGAAGACGGATTCAATTACGAATAATAAAAGACCATTCTAAAACACTTTATACACAAATTATGTCATGGCTGCAGTAATTTTGAATGTCACCAATTTTGTGTCTGCTTGGCATTTACATTTTAACTTTTACATTACATTACATTTAAGGTAGCAATTCTTTCTTAATTGAATTGATTCTTATCCACATCGCTGTGTTAGAAGCTTAAATATGTAAAATTCTATTCTTTCTATCAGAATAATTTATTCATTCAAATTTAAACATATAGGAATATCGTGCATTACCTATTTCCAGAATAAACACAAAAACGCATAAATAACAATCTATCATCCAGTGTTGAACTTATGACGATGAAATGTAATTACACATACACACAGTAGAATGTGAAATAAAATATTCTACGATATTCCCAATTTAACTATAGAGCTTTACATTCTTGTGCGTAGAGCGTGCGGGTGCGTACGGGCATGTGTGTGCATATACGTAGTATAGGAATTTATACCGTCGTAAATCCGCAGGGGTAATGATTGTGTAATTATGAGCAACCTTCACTGTATGCACCTTACCTGTCAGACGGAATCATAGTCAAACTAGCAATATGGAAACAGAAACGCTAACGCCGAATAGCTTCTCATCCAGTGAAATTGCAACCACTTAATTGTATTTACTCACTACTTAACATGCAGGTTTCGTAATAAATTCATGAAATAATAAACTACAAAGTTGAATTACAATGTATTATTCAAATATGTTCAACATAACCTAATAAATACAAGGTTGAATTACGTTTATCAAATATGTTCATGAATTATACAAGACCGTTGAAGTGCAGCTCAGCGGTATCGTGGTTTGAGATAGTTGTTGCCAAATTATTTATCAAGGCACTGCTCAGCCGTTCTGAATCTTTAAAATACCATTATACAAAACTAATAGGATATCAATGCACACCCCAAATTTACAGCAAGTTATATTCACCTAGAGTAATTGTCTCACCCTATGTATAAATATTTTATTTTATATAATTCCCTTCAACTTCTAAGATGGTTCGAAACCACGTTTTTAGAAAACCCCATCGAAATCAACTGTTTAGATTAAAGGCAGTATCTTTGCATATAAATTGTAAGAACAATGCATATCACGATATACGCACGATTGCTTGCATAATAATACGCTTGCATTGAATAAAACATAAGCAACAATCGGTTGCACGCACGTAGGGTCCCTATATACAGAGAGTTGCGCCATGACGAGTCGGAAAAAATCGGTCACGTGGTCGCTGGACGACATGTTGTTTCCAAATGGATACGCACGGCTATGGCCGTAAGAAAGTGTACAATAAAATTATCATATGGCGCGAACGATTTGAGTTACATTTCTAGAAATCGAGATACACATAGACACATGTCTTAGCTATAATCTCTGTAAATTTTGAGTTTATTGAAGCACGATTAGTCTAATTAATTACTACGGACCATTGTACAGCGTATCCATACAGCTCTGTACTTAAGCGGCAGCGGTGAGGATCCAGTTGGAAACAAAATGGCGTCAAATCCTGAGTTGGCGCAACTCTCTGTATACAGAGACCCTACACGCACGGACGGACACCGCACGAACGCGCACCCCCCCCCCCACACACACACAAACAAACACACAGACACTCACGCGCGCTCGCGCAAACATGCAATTCGACACTCGGGTTCCCCAGAATTCACGTAAACGTTCCAATGCAAATGCTTTAACCGAGAATAAACTGCGCTATTTCCCGGTGACATGGCAAAACGGTGTCTGCTCATATACACGTTACATCGCGTTTTTCATTGGAGTAGCTTCGCAGGGTAGCTGCATTCGGCAAATTGACTTTAGAGGTTGCCGTTATAGAAGACGGAAAAGTTAACATAACGCGGTTTAGAAAACCATTTTGATATGGGTATGCCTCTTCCAATAGTAAATCGTTAGACGATTGGTGCTGATAAACAATATACTCCATCATAGCACTTCATCGATTATGTGGAATTCTACACGCGATTCGAGAATTCATTGCATCACTTCAATCTTCTTTCGCTGTTTCGTTCCTTCGACTCCAATATATTTATGGCAATTGACTAGCCCAGTTATTTGTTTTCTTCGCGAGCATGTCAATAGATGCTTCCCGGCTGGTTTATGACACGTCACTTTCCCCACATTTGAAACTCAAGCAGTGTCTGAGTAAAATCGCGGAACATCGGCACCCTTTCTAGCTTCGTCAGCTAATTTGGAACTACCGGTACTAATACTCCTTCTCGCTGGCAGAGAAGAAAAGCTACACATTTCTGTACATGTGATATGACGTCTGGTCTCCAATGGTCGACTAGCACTCTTGTTTTTCTTTAACGCAGGCGAGTCGGTAACCACAAAATTGAGAACATTCGCACCGTGATTGTCACGAGGAAAACATGCATGCGTGATTGATCTGCTCCTCGTCACTTGCGTGGAAAAGTGAGTGCTGTAACTAGGAAAATCGAGAACAGCTAGGCTAACCTTTGTAGACAAGCGATTCCCCTGCTGGTTTCAGTTTTGCGCAGTTTTATTCTCTTCCGAATTCTCAACATGTTCGATTCGAGCCGTGTTTGTACAACATATAAAAATGCCCTGTGCCACCTCACAAAACTTTTGCCATGAGCAGTAGCTGTGCAAATGTGCTGCCGCGACATTAGTATTATAAATAAAGCTTCTAAGGTTTACTTGAGGGAACTGCACTCGTGCCCGCACGCACATAGGTGCTCGAGGTATAGACGTACGCACATACGCGCACACGCACGCACGTATACACGCACACACAACTCACAGAAGTTCATTATTCGAGATCTAGTCGATATACCAGAAAATCCTAGTAATTAAAGCTAATTACTTGTATAAATTAGGCAGGCTACGATACACAAACGAGCATACTCTATTTCGAGCCACAATTTCTCGAACGTAATGAGTACCCAAAATGGCCTGGTACATCACGCATATGTGTAAAGCTAAGAAACGGAAGGCAAATGCAGAGTGTGAATTTCCTCCTGCTCTATACTATTACAAAAGATTTCCCATAATTCTGCTTCCTCACTTATGACTAACGTTTTGTATAGTCCAATACTTGCATAATTGAGATATTGTCGTTTTCTGACAAAATTAAAAATGTATATCTGTCAATTGACAATAGACGGTCCTTTGATTATAGTTATGTAAAACAAGATATTTTCCCTTTAGGTATTTTCCAATAGTCTAATTCACAAAACTATGGACGAACCATTATACTATCCCCAAGTTAAACGATAGAATGACGAGTCGTATATACTTAATAGAATCAGCAAGGCTTTCTACCATAATGCAGAACCTTTAGCCGATTTTCAACGCTGCCTAATTTTCCCATGTTTTATTTATGAGTGTAACAGTGAGAAAGTCTGTCCTCAGTAAATAACAAAGCGATTGTCCTCGTAAAGAAAGGAATTGCTGGCACGTATAATTTGATAGTATAATAAGGCGAACACAAAGCAGCATAATGTTCAGTAGTGGGAGGAGGAGGAACATAACACAGCAACCTACTCTGTAACTCACAGCCTCTATTCTTTAGCACATAGATGGGATGAGTGGTGTGCATGGATGCGTCACATTATATCGAACATTATTACCTTTAATAACAGAGTAACGTACGGTGTCTACTCATTTAGGTAGGGATATTGACATTGAATTAAAAGAACGGTCATGTAATGAAATCGATGAACTGTTCGCATTCGAGCGATGTGCAAGCAGAAACCCGGATGTTCCTTAATCGTACTTAATAGCACGAATAATGACAACATCATTTGACGGATATTGTGCCAATGCGTAGCTCCTACGCGTATACGTAGCATCAAAATGATCGGTTATATCACGCTTCCTCTCTAGCTCTCTAGACCCCCACCTCTGTCTTGCTCTCGCTATCTCTCTTCTCTCTCGCTTCCATCCTATCTCTCTCCCTCTGTTACTCTCTCACCCTCCTCTCTCTCTCTCGCTCTGCCCACCAGGCTAGCCACAACTGTGATTTTACTACTCCAACTGGCGAATGCACCCAGTCCCGAGCGGCTGGATGGTTGGCAGTAAATGGAATAATAAAAATGACGTTACAACAACAACAATTTGGTCTTCTGAGCCTCCGGGAGCGATGATTCCATGCTAGAGTGCTCCATGAGCACTCTGTATTAATAATGGCGTATAAAGAGTGCGGCTTTTCGTGTGTGCGAACGTGGATTGCTTATAATACTACCAGCTAAAATATCCCACGAATATACGATGCCCTTCACAGCGCAATTCGTGTCATTTAAATTGAGATGCAATCTCGTCAATTTTGCAGGGGGACATATCGGATGTAAATAACTCATATGATTATCACCAATCTAAACAGAGCACACAATAGATGCTAATAAGACCGGAGGATCACTGTATCAGGTGACACAGTAACAAATGCGAATATACCGGAATAACTTGTATAGCCAAGCCTGGGTACGGAAAAGCATGTGTAACTGCTATAATATATATATATATATACAAACTGACACGGTTATGCAGTAGACATTGATATGTCTATAAATGCGTACGCGAAGCGTGAGAGTACACTTACGTAACAGGCATGCACGTCGTAAGGTGACATGGTATAACGGTCATACCACAAGAGCAAACACTTAGTACAGGCATTCCCGGCCCCATCACGATACGAAAGAGGGGTGTGGCGATTCAGAAAGCACAAGAACGTATTCAAACAAAATCACTTGAACAAATCAATAGACGCATAATGGCAAAACATGTTAGCGCACGGAAATCATTTATCGTCTGGATTGCAGGTGTGCGTCCGCGCGTGCGCGCGTGCGCGTGTATGTGTGTGTCTGTGTGTGTGTGTGTGTGTGTGTGTGTGTGTGTGTGTGTGTGTGTGTGTGTGTGTGTGTGTGTGTGTGTGTGTGTGTGTGTGTGTGTGTGTGTGTGTGTGTGTGTGTGTGTGTGTGTGTGTGTGTGTTGGTGCACGAGCGTGTGTGTGTTGGTGCACGAGCGTGTGTGTGTTGGTGCACGAGCGTGTGTGTGTTGGTGCACCAAGCGTGTGTGTGAGCGCGTGTGTGTGCATAGGTCCGTGTGGGTATGAGTGCATGCGCGCGCGCACGAGTGTGAGCGAGTGTAAATACGTCTGTGTGAGTGTACGTGTGCGTGCGCATATAGCGTAATGCATGCATGCATCGATGCATGATACCACGAGGAGTTACCCCGCACCTTTATAGTTGCTCAGCGCAGCCGTAGCCGTCGTCAGCCGCAGCAATATCTTGCATTGCCAGCCAGCGTGAAACCTCTAGAGATGTTGAACACTGCCACTACGTATAATTACGTTGTCCCAGAAAGCAGCGCCGTTTCGGCCCCTACGTGCAGGATTAGAGCGAGCACAACTAGGGCAGCGACAACACAGAAATGATGTCATTTTCGCATTGCGGCTGTACGATTACGTGCATAATTAGACATCGTTAAATGCAAGCAAACATACTTTATACACGTCTTCGTCGACGCATAGCACGGCTTAGTGTAGCCGAGGATAACAAAAGCAAATCAATGTTTTACATACTACTGTAGGAGGAATTTGCTTGCACTGCCTTATGCAGATGCGGTAGCAGAGCAATAGAGGGTGCGCGTTTAATCCGAGCAGATATCGATTCAGTGTGGGTAATAACACCCCAAGATTTTTTTCCATTTCTCACATCCCTTTGACAAACCCACCACGTCAAACAATGTTTCATTCAGAATGTCGCGCGCAAGTGAAAATAACGAAGTGTCTTTTTTGTTGGAAAGGCCGTAAAATTTTCTGAAGTGCTCTTACAAACATGAAGCTATTCTGCGTGAAGGACCTGTTCTCGGCACGGATGTTGGCTTCTTTGCGCTCTTTTTTGAATCAGAGGTGGCTCGAGGAGGAGCATACATGCACCTTCGGCGCTAACAGCCCATGCACTCCAAAAACGTGCTGCCTTCATGCACTATTCCTGCTATTAATGCAGCCAGAACATCAAATTGATGTCATGCATCCATGAGCGGTTCATCTCCAACCAAATAAGAAAATAATTGAAAGTGTATTAAAATAAATAAATAAACCATTTTCCTGTACGTGTACACACAGTTTTGTTTTAATAAATAACATTTTGAATCTGGGCCTGACCGAAATATTTTAAAGGATGAATGAATGAATGAATGAATGAATGAATGAATGAATGAATGAATGAATGAATGAATGAATTAATGAATTAATGAATGAATGAATGAATAAGTATTATGATGATATTATTATCGTACATTGAAGTATGAATCGTTTCGCAATATTATTTATAAAACAAATCAAAAGAAAATTAAGTTTTACGGGTCGTGCGTGTGGCTATGGAGAGGGGTTTATAAGGTTGACGAAGGTTCTATAGGAGGCACGTACTCTTCTATATATAAACTGCAAAATCTATTTAGGAGGCCGAGTGTATCTTCATACATCAGCGTGTAACAAACAAATAGCACAATAGCCAGTGTGGGGCGCTAGTCTCACGAATGTGCGGAGGCATTGACGGCAAGAAGCTCTAAAGAGACCTCAGCGATATAAAGCATAAACGGGATGAAAGCCCATGTTAGAGCGCGTTTTAACGGCTGTGCATGCGTATAATATGCCGGCCATATAAATATTGCACGGGCTGGCTTTATTTCTCTGCATCGGTATATTATCATTTTCGCTGAACATCAAGGGGAGATTGCATGCTCACTGCCTGATTATCCTATGCTTGCCCAATGTCTACCTATATACACTGTAAATATAATAACACTTTATAACGTTTGTACTTCGACTGATCAGTATAGCTTTCCCAGATACGGAAAACTGCGTTCAATTACAATTGCACATTACAATTGTACATACCATCATAATTAAAGTTACGTGGAGTGTTCTAAAAACAGCAAAAATGGAACTAATGCAGTAACTAATTTCAAAGATATAAAATTTAATCTTATGAGCAATAACGCGCCTAAAGAACCGAGTGCTGGCATGCGATAAATAATCTGGTCTATCCGACTAATTACGTTAAGCTGTTTTGAAAGATTTTACAGCGGGCATATAGTCTGAGCGTCGCTGAGAGCCTCGTTCATTAGAAACCTCAGTTAATATCCCAATTCTAGGAAATGAAAATATATCCACAACGTGCATATTGAATGAAGGAACTGATTTCAATAAGAACGTCCAGACGGTCAATTTGTTTGATTTCTAAGAGCATAAAATGAGTTTTTAATAATGTGTGAAGAAGGACAGACTCTCGTTCACCAATCTTAAATTTGCGCCGTTGAACTAAGGCGACGGAATTTCCCATGACTTATTGAATAAGATGTGTTCTCTGACATTGAAGGTGGAGAATATTTGAAGGAAACTCTAATATTTGCAGTTCGAGAAGAACTAGAGAAATGCATTTGGTCTATGATTCATTTATCTAAGCATCCGAGCGTTTCAACCGGTATAGGCATTATTGAGTGTGCCTGTCAACAGCAAACCATTACAGATGTTTGTTGTAGGACAATTCCGCCCTCAAGTATGAACAAACATAATCAATTACACGCTATAAACTCTCGGGTTACTGTAATTACACAGTGAATGTTGAGGAGATCTAGGAAATTACGTTGCGCAACGAGATGGTCACATATATATATATATATATATATATTCGAAGCACAGGCGTGTGTATTATACATTGTGTTGCAGTGACCAAGTGAATGCAACACACAACTAAACACGTGCACAAACAGGCTCAAGGAAGAGTGGCTTATAGGTCACCCGAGGGCACAATCAAATAATAAATCTATACCAACAAACGCGATTGCTAAACGCCCACCGTGAGCTGCTAAATAGCTAGACAGGTGTTCCCGGGGGTGGCATCAATGGCCCAGGCGAGAGCTACTTCACACACTGTACCGTTACTCAATACGTTTAATTAAGTTTATTATAGCCATGCAGAGAGCACTGGTGTATAGCCATGGGCACCGAGAACCTAGGCCTTAATTTGTCGTAGACAAAGAATGGCTGCACAGGACTGAGCACCGAGTGGCAAACGATTTCGTTCGTGGATGAATTTTGAGAAAGTATAGTCGGATGCGTATCGGCCAACGTCAATAAATCACACAAACGGTATTAAACGTCCTACACCAGGAGACATCTTGATTTATTACTATTCAATATATATATATATATATATATATAATTATCGGAAGGAAATACTGTGTTTTTGTAACGGAAAGCAGCGGGTGGTTGCGGTCGCTAGGGGGCGCGCTCGGCATCGGTTAAGTGCGCGCGTCAATA
>NW_014577476.1:122611-136964 GCF_000485595.1 Priapulus caudatus
TACCGGACCGTACTACGTAACTAACTAAACAACTAACTAACTAACGTAACTACTACTACACGAGTACATCTATTATATTATTATATATATATATATATATATATATATATATATATATATATATATACGCACTATTATTAAAACTACTATATATGATACTTTCCTGGAGAGGTAACCTAGCAGCACGGACAGTCTACAATACGCGCCTACAAGTCCCATGCTCTACGTTTCCGATAAACCTCGCCTGCTGAAATTGCACTTTTGAAATCCCTCGGTGAAACAAGCTGTCGTCCCTATTATATATCTCGTCCGACCGGACGCATGCGCCATTTCGCGAGCCTGATAGCCGATCGTGCGCTGTACATTCGCCACCATTCATTGGCGGGCATTAAGGTTTAATGAGAGTGAAGACTGTTGCCTCTTAGCTACTCGAAATCGCGCTGAAATCTAGCCAAAGCGTGCATACATTCATTAAGATGCAGTGTCTGTGACTCCCGTTGAGGATTTGAGTTGGATGCAAACTCGTTGAAGAGTTGCATGCTGCATCGCATCGTGCGTGAAGTGCCATTGGCACTTGAAGAGTGCTCGATTCATGTACATGCATATACTGTCGATGTGTTCCAGCCAAGCGTTGTAGCCGCACGGATTCAAAGCTTACCCATGATCAAAATTTACGATGTTATGCGTATTCAAAATGAATGGCTATCATCAAAGGAATGTTCGAAGTATTTCCACGAGTATACAGATCGAGCGAGTGTGGGCAGCAGTTGCCGCATGGGTGCAAGCTATAGTCGTAGATACACGCACGCCCAAGCATAATAATAGCAGCGCAAACAATGAAAGCGATATACATACAAAATACAACTGAACAAAAAGCGTGGTTTTGGATGTGTAAACAACAATTTTGCATAGACCGTACATATTTTATCGCTAGTGCTCTTATTCGATACGTTGTAAGCGTGATTTTTGATAATTAAACGAGAGAAATAATTTCACGAGTTCTGTTAGCGCACCGATGAGGATGCATGATTGCAGTGTGTCACGTACACATAATTGCTATACAGCACTTTCTCACAGCCTCGTACAGATGAATTGCACTGGCATAGATCGAACGCACTATAATGATGAACGATAGTCAATAGCGCGGCGGCCCATCATTTACGAAGCGAATAGCAGAAACCTCGACATGCTGCCGATATTTATGCATAGCGATCTAAATGATGACCGTACTAGTCAATTATAAAAACAACATAATATACCATCAAAAGCGAATTTGATTTATCAGATTAGATCAATTCCGCGACAATAACAAACTAGGCTGGAGACTGCATCGCGAATACATATGACTAGATATAACGGAGAACCTGCGTATAAATCACCCTCAGGTATGCCTACCGTTACCCCACGCAGATAAGGTTTCACTTCTAATCAATACGATAACAAAATTGTCCTCGAACATTGTATCATAACGCGTGCAACTTTAACTACGTTTTTACTATGTATGTTAAAGACAAGATCAGCGATAAATATGCAAACATGACATTAGGGTCTGCATGGCGCATCACTAGCTACAGGAGCACATCTTCCCGTGTTCACACTACATCTATATGGTGTTTATATGTAGATGTAGTGTGATTCGTGAATGCGGGCAGACGTGATACTGCAGTCAGTGTCGCATAGCAGAGACCGCACCGAATGATTGAGCCGTAGAGAAGATTGAGCCGTAGAATATAATGCCGTAACGTAGCAAACCTACACAGTCGTAGGAAAGACGACCGTATATGTACTATATAGAAACCCGTATTAAATGAGTGCTTTGATGATTAGCAGAGAGCAACCGTGAGTGGGTTTGATTACCATGAAACTGCGGAGCCACGTTGGAGATTTCGCTATCTCGTGGCGCCACAATGAACCAGAAAGCTATAATGTTTCGGTAATACGCATTAAATAGGAATAATAATTGAACTCGTCTTAACCGAGTCTGAAATATCTTGGTCAGATCAAATGGTAAAAAACGCTAAATATCTCGAGCCCATGAAACCGCCGTAATATTTAAATATAGTAAAAATATCTAAAGCGCTTTGTGTAGAAATGCTGTCATGGTGTTTTTACTTTATTCTGAAACTTTTTCTTCGTTTAGGATCCTTAGAATTATATAAAACAGTCATGGTCATATTATCATAATTATAATCATTTATGTACTCAATCATACACTGCTGATGGTGCGATGGAATAGTTATATGCATTAGGCTGATATATATAGAATGATGCAAATTCAAGAAACAGCTGAGCTCTCCCATGCGCGCGCGCGTGTATGCGAACGTATGGACACACATGCATGTCTGGGCCACAGACACGCACGCGAACGCGTATACGAACGTATAGACACACATGCGTGTGAGCACGCACATGTATACACTCGTGCGCGTGCTTACATACTTACAGGGACACGCAACCGCACACATAGACACGCACACACACACATAGATACGCACACATACACACACAGGCATGCACAGACGCACGGACACACGAACGTACGAAAGCACGCACATATATGGACACAGATAGGCGTTTATATGTGCGCATCGCAACTGTAGAATAAATATTCCATTTCATCATCTCAGTGTTCATCTAGATAACGGAACGTAAAACTATTTTTAGGTTTCATGTAGGCCTACCCCGCACAGACTGCAAAATTTGATCCCACAATAAACTAGTCCGAGTCTGGGGCGCGTCAACTCGTAGTGTACATACACAAAAGTCTGAAGCGTGCCAGATTGACACGGGTTGACTGTGCATGCGCAGTTTAGCTTGTTACGTCACTGAACAGACAGCTACTGTACTTTTATGTGATCTAAAGTATGCGCATGCGTATTGCGAAATCTGATGCACGCCTGGCCCCACATTGCATACACACACGTTGAAAGCGGACTAACAATTGGTACGCTCCAAGTTAGCCCGCTTCGAAGCGGCCAGGCCCTCCTTCATATCCCGTACAGACTACGAATTTGATATGCTATCAAACTAGCGCGCATCAGGCTGGCGCTAAATATTTGCAGTGTGTAGGCCCTACACGCTATCCCGCGCTCCAAATACGCACTGGCCCGCTCCAAGTTGGCCCCGCAAATGAAGCAGGGCCAGGCTGGGGCTAAATTAGTCTGGACTAAGATAGCCCGCTTCTGTGTGTGTGTCTGTACACAACAAGCGGGCCAGACCGGGTGCTAAATTGCAATACGCATACGCATAGCCTTATTTAGGTCACGTAATTGTGCGCTCGATGTACCCCGCTGTCTGCGGGGTGACGTGGTGAGCTGAGCGGAGAACTGATGACTCATTTAAAGTAGGATCAAATATGCAGTCTGTACGCTACCATTTAGCGCGCGTCAGACCCGGGTTAAGTTAGCCCGGGTCTGACGCGTGCTAAAATTCGTAGTCTCTACGGTGTGTGTGTGTGTGTGTGTGTGTGTGTGTGTGTGTGTGTGTGTGTGTGTGTGTGTGTGCAACAAGTGGGCCAGACCGGGTGCTAAATCGCAATACGCATGCGCATAGCTTTATTTAGGTCACGTAATTGTACGCTCGCTGTACGTACCTCGCTGTCTGCGGGGTGACGTTGCGAGCAGAGCAGAGACGATAAAAGCAGGATCAAATATGCAGTCTACGCTACCATTTAGTGCACGGTAGACCCGGGCTAACTTAGCCCGGGCATGCATGGCCCTGCTATCAAAATCGTAGTCTGTACGCGGGGCCAAATTCGCGGGGCCAAATTGATGCGGGCCAGCGCGTATTTAGATAGCGTGTGCACACTACAAAAATTTGACGCGCGCCTGGCCCGGACTAGTTTAACGTGGGATCAAATTTGCAGTCTGTACGGAGTAATGGAAAGCGTATTCACACAGCGCAGTTTAGTCCCATTATTACCGAAAACATAGACCAACACGCCGATACTGATTGGAGTGATATTGCGTATTCTTAAACCTGACTTTACCTGATGAAACATGCATGATTTTGTGGCATATTGCTGGCGCATGAGTCTAGTTTTTATATAATGGTTAATATAATGAGCAAGAGAACCGTCCCGTAAAAGTAGATCCCACTGACTATAATCTCCTGTTACTGTGCAACTAATGGCAACTCAATAGACGAGAGAAAAAAAAGAAAAATCGGTCAAGTACTATTTTCGCTCGATTTTCAGAAAATGGCAAATTACACTGATCCAGAGTAGAAAGCCGACAGCTGCATTATCCCAACTTCTGGGGATCGTTCTTACCTGTAACATACACACTTTGAGGGTTTCTAGACGAATTATCAACCCAACGCAACACACCGATATAAGTCTGCTATTGAAAAAATTGTGTACGGGCAATGGGCGGTCGTTTTGATCATTCCAACAAACACCAAAAGGCGAGGTTATGTGTTAACGTCTCTCGTTACATCCGAACGTAAGTTTATCAATAAAAACGATTTTAATACCCTGTAACTGGACTTTATTCATCTAAAGTGTTTTGTTATCATAACTGCACCAAAATTTAATAGCCTGATCTATGGTTATATCTTAGATAACGGATATAGAAACCCTACAGGAAATTTCTCGTGGACATCTACAATATCGTCGGCTACAGTATCATTAGTACGATAGCTGTTATATCGACCCAAGATGCTTTGACGTTATTAAATGATTTCAAGCAAGTAAATATTGATGGTGTTTTTTGAAGGAGGGTTGTTAGCGATATTAGCATAGGTTGGAATGATTAATAGAATTTGCACTGACTGCGCATGCAACTAGTCCTGGCTACAAACAAATCCTCATATTACAAAGGCAACTATGTGATTCTCTAATATTTAACCAAGTTTATAAGTACAGCATCTAGAAATTTCATGCTATATTGCTGTATTGCATATTGTTTTCGCGTGAAATAATACTGTGATGCAGAACGATAAGAGAGAGGCGCAGAGATTTGCGTCTATTCACATGGCCTCTTCCATTGTGATAGAGATCACAATGAGAACTCGCTGAATCTAATTGAATATTTTTTGGCATAAGCTCACAAATGATTGAACACTTTAATTACTATGTAGCATTAATTAAGCACGTCACTGGAATCTGATGATTGCAGTTGCATTATATAGGTCCACATAATGAATAATCACGTATAAATACGTGTTAATAACTAAATTCATCGGCAATGAATGCATGCGAATTCGCATTTCATTTCATTTGAAATACGTAGGTACATTTTTCGCAGAGATAATTTTTTTTACGTCAAGTTTCTCAAAATGTTATTATGCTCTTGTCAGTTCTGGCTAGTGTGGCCGTGCAGCCTTTATTATTTTTTGAATATTACTCGAGCTATGTAAATTGTATCGAGCCGCAGCAAAGTGATTACGCGAAATGCAATTTGTAATATAAAGTGAGAAATAATTCCCACTCCATTCATGCGCCGTCTCAAAAAGAGTTGTGACTTGCTCACGTTTAGGGTATAATATGTATTTGCTTCGAGCTCGCCGCAGTACAGTTCCGTCGCTCTCACGTCCGTTCGACAATAATATTGAAAGACTTACATCGATTAGAGTTAATTAAAAGAACCTCACGCTGTTAAACTGTGTGCAAGCTCAGAGGGGGAGCGAGAGGGGATGGAACGAGACACAGAGAGAAGCGAGACCGCGCGCGAGGGCGACAGCGAGAGAGAGCCGCGAACACTGGCAGCTGCGCATATATACACCGTGAATGCGGGGTGGCAGGTGTGCACGAAATTCGCTTCCTCCAATTTGAATTGGTAATGTTTAGTAGGTGTCATTAGGTTACGATGCATGCTATTGGCGACAAACGACGCCTCCCTGTGGAGTTCGCTATCTGAAAATAGATATCACATTGCTTAACAGAGAACGGTACATAATCTCATCGCATTCAAGTCTGTGTGTGCATATAGTATATATCTATATCTATCTATCATATCCCATCGCGGATCCGATCCATCACATCGATCCATCCATCCATCCATCCCATCCCGATTCCATCCATCCATCCATCCATTGCCTGTCCATCGCATCCCCATCCATCCAGTCCAGGTCCATCCATCCATGCCAGTCCATCCATCCATCCATCCAATCCATCCATCATCCATCCATCATCCATCCATCCATCCATCCATCCGATCCATTCCATCAGTGCCATCCATCCATCCAATCCATCAGTCCATCCATCCATCCATCCATCCATCCAATGCGCATCCAATCCATCCATCCATCCATTACCATCCATCCATCCATCCATCCCATCCATCCATCCAGCCATCCATTCCAGTCCATTCCAGTCCATTCCATCCATCCATCCAGTCCAGTCCATCCATTCCGATCATCCATCGGATCGCATCCATCCACGCATCCATCCATCCATCCACTCCATCCATCCATCCATCCATCCATCCAATCCATCCATCCATCCCATCCATCCAGCCATCGCGCATCATCCATCCATCCATCCACCATCCATCCATCCATCCATCGATTGCCATCGCATGGCCATGCGGTTCTTCCGGTTCCATCCATGCCAGTCCCATCCATCCATCGCATCCATCCATCATCCATCCATCCCATCCATCATCCAGGCGCAGTCCATCCGATCCATCGGCGGAGGGTCCATCAGGTTCCATCCATCCATGCCATCCAGATGCCCGAAGTCCATCCATCCATCCATCCGATCCGCATCCATCCATCCATCCATCATCCATCCATGCCGGAGGTCCATCATCCATCCCATTCCATCCATCCATCCATTCCATCCATCCATCCATCCATCCATCCATGCCGATCCATCCATCCGCCATCCATCCATCCATCCATCCATCCATCACATCCATGCCATGCCATCCAGTCCATCCAGGTGCCGAGGTTCCAGTGCCATCCATCCTCCATCCATCCATGCGCATCATCACATCCAGGTCCATCCATCCGAATCCATCGCATCCAATTTCATCCAATCCAGTCGGCATCGCTATCCATCATCCATGCCATCCATCCATCCATGCCCATCCATTCCAGTCCATCCGTCATCGCATTGCCATCTCATCCATCCCAATCCATGCATCCATCCATCAGGTCCATCCAATCCATCATGCCATCATCCATCCATCATCCATGCCATCCATCCATCCATCCATCATCCATCCATCCATCCATCCACTCCATCCATCCATCCAGTCCATCCATCCAATCCATGCCATCCATCATGCATCCATCCATCCATCCATCCATCCAGCCATTCCGATCCGATCCATTCCATCCACATCCATCCGATCATCCCATCCAGTCGATCCATCGCATCCATCCATCCAGTCCATCCATCAATGCTGATCTATCTCTCTCTCTCTCTACTCTCTCTCTCTCTCTCTCTCTCTCTCTCCTCCCTCTCTCTCTCTCTCTCTCTCTCTATATATATATATATATATATTATACGATATTCAATTCTATGCGATTATATGTTTAATGAAGTTGTGCTGCATACTAACATTTAATTATTTATTTAATTTTTTTTTATCTGCCAAGGTCTTTGTCCAGAGGTAGATCATTGTCTCATTCCATGAAAATGAAATAAGCACGTTAATTGTCTAGCAAATTTGACAATGGGTCCTCAGTACTATTCATAAGTGATCTTAGGCCATGCAATCAGAGGCGCCTTATCATACAGCCGCTTGATCCATAATTAGCCCGCATGCAGAAACCCAGGGCGCTCAATAGCAGCCATTTTGTGGCAACCGTATGTCTAGGTTTCAAATCCAGAAATTCTTTGACAGTTTTTATTTCATGCTCGCAACGGATAGTTGATATTCTCCGGAAACGCATATAGTTCTGCTCTGCAATATGCAAGGATGGCTTGGGCCGATGAGTCAACTCGCGCCGCCACGTCACTCAGCTGGACGTGGAAACTATGGATTCGTGCGTTAGCTGTACAGTTAAACAAATTCAGGACATGTCATTGAAGAGAATTAACACGTTATTGTAAGCGAGGTGCGCGATGATTTGTATATTTGAAGAAGACCTCCGCACGTCCGTGCAAAAACCGTGTATACTAAAACAGGCTTGATGCGAAGAAAGTGTGCGCCACGTGATTCCTAATAAGCGAACAATGATTTCTGCCATCGTCGCTACCGTCGGTGCTAATAAAGCTTACGCGTAAGTATTTCGAACGAGGTTTCACGCTGTCTTTCATCTGCCGCTCCCTATGCCTCCTCAGCCGACCGCACATACACCAACTGTCTGGCTTCATACTCAATCGTTTAGCTGACGGACCACCTCCCGTCGTACGGCGATTACACGCATTAAATTTCTAATTCTCCGCAGATTATGTTTGCGTTAGCCGCGAGTTTCGGGCGGGAGCAGGCACGCGCGCACTTAACCTGTCAGGATAGCGGGATGCTGACGGCTCCGACTGTGATACGGTCAAGCTATGAAAATATCTGAACATTCCAATTACTGTATATATTGAAAAGTGCGTGACGCGTTATAACAATGGCTGTGCAAGATAATGCACGCCCGCCTGTGCACTATAGTGCCCCAGATAGTGCAAAGACAGGAGGCAACAACGTAATCGTAGCTGTCGTTCGGTTTTTATTCAGATTATATGTGCTACTATTAGAGACTATAATATGCGTGAGGTTTGGATTTATTGGTACGTGTGATGGAACCTGTGTGAAGTACTTGTGTGTTATCCTGTATGTGAGTACATCTCTAGTGGAGCTACTCGTGTGTGAGTGTGCGAGTGCGAGCGTGTGTGCGGGCGGGCGGGCGTGCGTGCTTGCGTACGTGCGTGTCTGCGTGCGCGCGTGCGTGTGCGTGGGTGTGTGCGTGCGTGTATATGCACGTGTGTATGCGAGCGCTGCTTTGTCTGAGCGTGTATGGTGGTTTTCATTTGTTTGTGGTGGGGCTTCTTTTTTGTATTTGTTGTTTCTTGTGTTTGCATTTGTGTTAGCTTTTGCGTTTGCCTTTTGCCCTTGCATGTGGGCGTACGCGTGAGCGCGCACGTGCGTGCACTAATCCCCTTATGCCCTCACATATCTAATGGATGAGATTACGTTGCCGTGTATGGTAGCTTAGGGTAATATCGTAACTCAATATTGTTTTAGAAGAGTAATTGTTGCCCACACTCTCCAGCTAACAATCTCCTATTACTGAATTACTGAAGCAATGCGTCATCCTCTTTTAGCGTGATGAGCACTCCACATTAAGGGAAAAGGGAGATTCCATCATATTGCCCATTTCTTAGCTCTAACGTTAAGAGCGAGGGCAAGTAGCAGGTACGCAAATAGCGAGATCAGGGCGAAAATATGACCTACGTGACGACATGCGCAAGATGACTCATGACGTGACGAGACGCGTCACGTGACCACGAGTATCGAACCGACCGATATACGCATTCTGTTCGCACTATTGAGCTGTATGAGGAGGAGGAGGAGGAGGAGGGGGAGGAGGAGGAGAGGAGGAGGAGGGAGGAGGAGGAGGAGGAGGAGGAGGAGGAGGAGGAGGAGGAGGAAGAGGACGAGGAGGAAAGGTAGGAAGAAGAGGAGGAAGAAAAAAAGTAGAGGGAGTGGAGTGGTGGTAAATGAGAAGAGGATGTGGAATAGGAAGAATAAGAGAGGATGGGAGAAGGACGTAACGGAGGATAGGGTGGAGGGGAGGTAGATGAGGAATGGAAGAACGTGTACGTGTATGCGGCAGAGGTGGAGGAGGGGAGAAGGAGTAACAGGAAAAGTAGGAGGAGAAAGAGGACGAGGTAAAGGAGGGGAGATGCGGGGAGGTTGAGGATGAGGGGTGAGGGTAAAGAGGTACATGGTAAAGGATGACGGAAGAGGTAAAGAAAGAGGGAGGATGTCAGGACTTGGGAAGGTAAGGTATTCGTGGAGGCGAAAAATATAAAAGGTACAGTAGAAGGAGGGAGGAGGCAAAGGACGAGGGAGAGGAGAGGGTGTAGATGAGAATAGTAGGGGGAGGAGGAAGACGAGGGGAGAGGCATAAGGTACAGTAGGAAGAGGAGGAAGATAGAAAATGAAAAAAGAGGTAAAGAAGGAAGCAGGAGTAAAAGGAGGAGGGAGAAGAGGGTAGGTGGATGAAAAGGGGGGTGGCGAATGAGGTATGTGGTAGATGAGTACGCGGAGAGCATTCTCATATAATTAAAAATCGTCCAAACCTCCGTCCCGAACATAACCGTTCGCATTTCTAGTATCTATTAATATAATTAATACATTTGTTTTGATTTGAGCTGGTCTCAGATAGATTACATGTAATTTGTCGACTGATGTCAGACAAAAAATTTAACATGCAAATCTATATCCTGCATATGCTTTTTTCATATAAAAATGTTATTGCTCAATCTGTAACGCAAACAGTAATAACCTGCGCTTATATAGTAGAGAGTATATTCTGTTCTCATGCTGTACCCAGCTGACGTTTATATAGCTGGCTGGTTTCTAATATAAAGTTATAATAATTGATTGGTTTATAATAAGCAAGCTAGAAAACTGTAGTTTTATAGCGCATATCAAATGACTACTTATAAGCGAAAGCTTTTGCAACATTCTTTAAACTTCCTATTCGAGCAAACAAACGTACAGCGCTTCGGCATTTTGAACAAGAAGAATTACTTTCTGTTCAGCACACGCCACTATGTCTGCCAAAGCCACCATGACCGTCAATATGGCGGCGCGACTGCGGCAGTATTTGTCACGTGATGAGCCTTCCAGTTATTACACAGTTAGTTCACACGCATACAGCCAAAAAACACGCTGTAGTATACAACCGATAAACGCGCTAAGTAGACAGACAACGATGAGCTGGACGGCTCTCGTAAAATACACTCTTATGTTCTTTAATCGGGTATAATGATAGCGTTACACAGTGTTACGTGCCTGCTACAGCATATGACGTCGAGCACGCAGCGTGCGGTCACAGCTAGGGTATTTATTACGTTGAATCAACCGCCAGGGGAAGCATAGGCCTACGGTTGTCTGTGATGGGCGGGCAAGCATCGAGAATCCGTAACGTCTCTTGATCCTAATGATGATATGCACAGCTACATTTCAGCGCAGCGTGCGCGTTCCGCGGACAGCTGCTGTCCTTTCTTATGCAAACATTCCTCGCGGCCATTTTTCGCACAATAACATGTGACGCTTTCAAGCGCCCGCTGGCGGTCCCCATTTTTGCAGTCGCACATTAATACCGCACCGGCCAACCCCCCGCCACGACCATCCGAAAGTAATCCAGCGAAATACTAAGTGAAAACCCTTTCATGTGTTCAATTGGTCTTGTGGCTTTTAGCTAGACAATCTCAATGAGTGGCGTGAAGGCGATGAAACAGTCACGCGCACCTGAAATGCTTCGGCAATCTATTCACGGGCCCAACAGAAAAGAAATCTGCTTATAGGATTTCGCCGCCGTCCAGTATACGCGTGTCTCCTGTCCGAGTGTTACATACGCGTGTTTCCTGTCCGCGTGTCACATACGCGTGTCTCGTGTCCAAGTGTCACATACGCGTGTCTCGTGTCCGCGTGTCACATACGCGTGTCTCCTGTCCGAGTGTCACATACGCGTGTCTCCTCTCCGAGTGTCACATACGCGTGTTTTCTGTCCGCGTGTCACATACACGTGTCTCCTGTCCGAGTGTCACATACGCGTGTTTCCTGTCTGCGTGTCACATACGCGTGTCTCCTGTCCGAGTGTCACATACGCGTGTCTTCTGTCCGAGTGTCACATACGCGTGTCTCCTGTCCGCACACCGACGCGGGCGGCAGCGCGTAGCGGACACGTGATCTCGGCGCGTGAAGCCACCTGTGGTTAACAGGGCAGCAGCAATCGCCGCAATTAATTAGTTTTAAACACCATCAGATGTTAGTCGACGGCTGCGGCGAATTCTCCTCGCCAGCATGATAGCTTCGCGGTGGGAATAGATCAAGGGGATTCCCGCTCGCGATAGCACTCGCAGAGGCATCGCGTGATTCCCGTTGTCCTCCCACATACAGGCGCGCTCCCGAGCCGAAGCTGGTGCCACAGATGCGGCAAGGTGGCGTGCGTGACATGGCCGCTGCTGCGTGTATACTGAGACAATCCTGCTTTGTTGTTCGTGGCGCTTAAACAGACACGACACGCAGCTCAGAAGCCGGACAATACGGCAAACGAAAACCGAAAAGTTGTATGTTCGGTTATGCGTTTTCGACCGGAGAGATCAATAAGCCACGAAGCTCGATTCTCCGTGCCCGTGCGCTGGCATCTGCCGTGAAGCGCGAGGATTCACTGCGCGCGGTAAAATGTAAAAGCGACACGGCACGGTTCACAATTAATTTTTATTTTCAGGCGACCTCGATATAGCTGAGAAGGATTTAACGACATTTCGCCGCAGCGCGCAAAATCGGCGTCTTCATTGTTATCCGTGTGCGACACTACTTAGAGCATGTTTTCCGTTCTGCAGGCTACAGAACTACACGATAATCTTCGCTTTGAGTCGCCACAACACTTAACTCTAACAAGCGCTGCAACCTAATATTAAATCATTAACTAGGGCCCTAATGAATGAAACAAAGAACGAAGGGAAATACGAAACTATGGCGCTGTCACTTGTCCATCAACGTGATGCACGCGCTATACAAACAGCGCAGCCTCACGCCGGTCCGGCAGTGATGCTCGAGCCGCGGGAATACACACAGGGACGCGCAGAACTGAAAAGACGTTAAATTGTTTGTGTCTGACCGGCACTCAACCGTATTTGTAAAAGCAATATGGAGGTGAATGCACTTGTGGTCCGGGAATCAGTTCCTCAAGCAAGAGCGAAATTTTGCATTTGCGATTGCACGTGCTCGCGCAATAAACTATTCATATAAACAATCAAATTCAACGAGTAATTTACTGCGATCTTTAGTATTTTCGGCGAAGCGCGAATCACAAAACACACTCTCACTCTCCCTCTTTATCTCTTTTTCTCTCTCTCTCTCTCTCTCCCTCTCTCTCGCACACACACACACTTACTCTCACACACACACACACTCACACGCACGCACGCACGCACGCCCGCACGCACGCACGCATGCACGCACGCACGCACGCATGCGCGCGCGCAGATAGAGACAGCAATATCTCAGCAAACTGCCAAGGCGTAATAGCTATGCGCTTGCATTTGAGGACTTTGGGCCCTTGTAAATAGTTGACGGTGATATGTAGATCGACAATAAAGCAATCATAGGCAATGTGGCTTACTCCCCGCACAGTTTACACAATAAATCAACTATCTGCTCGTTCAGGCATCTCCCGGCCTTACGTAGCTGGCTCGAAGCTGTATGAATATGGATGACGTCGGTGCATACAGTTTATTCGCGATACAGGTCACGCCTCTGCCGCAGCCGAGCTTCGCACCCCCACACAAGACTTACAGTGTTCTTCGTTTGCCAAGGTAACCTTCTCCGTGATGCGTCGACAATGTATGTGTTTGAGGATTTATATTCACATAGATAGCAACGCCCGAGCCTGTTCACGAGTCTAACTCACACCATTAATTAAGTCTCAATAAGATGGCTTCTACAATCCATATCCCTCAATAAAATAAAATAAACAACGCAACGATTAGATGACTTTCATAGCCCATGGGTGGCTAACCATTTTAGTTCTGGTACTATACCTAATGTAATCTTGAACTCCACACGTCACCCTTGCTTGAACTAAAATCTACATCACCTGATAAGTGTGCACAACGAGGTAAGTGATGAATAATTAATAAACCCGAAAGCCTGAATACGTAAGGACAGTGTGTCTACATTTTAGATCGCGGCTGAAGATTGTAATGGAAACAGATGCCCCCAGGGAGCCTGAAATACACATGCAGTGTATGCGCCAGGGTCGAGTGCGAGATTTCTACCGCCGTTAAACAAACAATAGTAAAAATGTTGGACCGATATTTAAAAAAAACGCCTGGTAATCAATACATCATTCTTTTTTGTTTTAGTTGATTGCATTTAATACATCGACGTAGTGGCATAGCGATTTTCGTCCATTATAAACACGGAATTCATCACTAAGCAACACATTACCAGGACAAGAAAACAGACGGACTGACGGACGGGCGCGCAGTCGGACGGCAGACAGATAGACAGACAGACAGACAGACAGACTGACAGACAGACCGGCAGGCAGGCAAGCAGGCAGACAGACAGACAGACAAACAGGCAGACAGGCACGCAGGCAGGCAGGCAGGCAGGCAGGCAGGCAGGCAGGCAGGCAGGCAGGCAGGCAGATAGACAGATAGATAGACAGACAGACAGACAGACAGACACACACACACACATATACATACACACACACACACACACACACACAC
>NW_014577476.1:136974-146641 GCF_000485595.1 Priapulus caudatus
AAGAAGAGGAGGAAGAAAAAAAGTAGAGGGAGTGGAGTGGTGGTAAATGAGAAGAGGATGTGGAATAGGAAGAATAAGAGAGGATGGGAGAAGGACGTAACGGAGGATAGGGTGGAGGGGAGGTAGATGAGGAATGGAAGAACGTGTACGTGTATGCGGCAGAGGTGGAGGAGGGGAGAAGGAGTAACAGGAAAAGTAGGAGGAGAAAGAGGACGAGGTAAAGGAGGGGAGATGCGGGGAGGTTGAGGATGAGGGGTGAGGGTAAAGAGGTACATGGTAAAGGATGACGGAAGAGGTAAGGAAAGAGGGAGGATGTCAGGACTTGGGAAGGTAAGGTATTCGTGGAGGCGAAAAATATAAAAGGTACAGTAGAAGGAGGGAGGAGGCAAAGGACGAGGGAGAGGAGAGGGTGTAGATGAGAATAGTAGGGGGAGGAGGAAGACGAGGGGAGAGGCATAAGGTACAGTAGGAAGAGGAGGAAGATAGAAAATGAAAAAAGAGGTAAAGAAGGAAGCAGGAGTAAAAGGAGGAGGGAGAAGAGGGTAGGTGGATGAAAAGGGGGGTGGCGAATGAGGTATGTGGTAGATGAGTACGCGGAGAGCATTCTCATATAATTAAAAATCGTCCAAACCTCCGTCCCGAACATAACCGTTCGCATTTCTAGTATCTATTAATATAATTAATACATTTGTTTTGATTTGAGCTGGTCTCAGATAGATTACATGTAATTTGTCGACTGATGTCAGACAAAAAATTTAACATGCAAATCTATATCCTGCATATGCTTTTTTCATATAAAAATGTTATTGCTCAATCTGTAACGCAAACAGTAATAACCTGCGCTTATATAGTAGAGAGTATATTCTGTTCTCATGCTGTACCCAGCTGACGTTTATATAGCTGGCTGGTTTCTAATATAAAGTTATAATAATTGATTGGTTTATAATAAGCAAGCTAGAAAACTGTAGTTTTATAGCGCATATCAAATGACTACTTATAAGCGAAAGCTTTTGCAACATTCTTTAAACTTCCTATTCGAGCAAACAAACGTACAGCGCTTCGGCATTTTGAACAAGAAGAATTACTTTCTGTTCAGCACACGCCACTATGTCTGCCAAAGCCACCATGACCGTCAATATGGCGGCGCGACTGCGGCAGTATTTGTCACGTGATGAGCCTTCCAGTTATTACACAGTTAGTTCACACGCATACAGCCAAAAAACACGCTGTAGTATACAACCGATAAACGCGCTAAGTAGACAGACAACGATGAGCTGGGCGGCTCTCGTAAAATACACTCTTATGTTCTTTAATCGGGTATAATGATAGCGTTACACAGTGTTACGTGCCTGCTACAGCATATGACGTCGAGCACGCAGCGTGCGGTCACAGCTAGGGTATTTATTACGTTGAATCAACCGCCAGGGGAAGCATAGGCCTACGGTTGTCTGTGATGGGCGGGCAAGCATCGAGAATCCGTAACGTCTCTTGATCCTAATGATGATATGCACAGCTACATTTCAGCGCAGCGTGCGCGTTCCGCGGACAGCTGCTGTCCTTTCTTATGCAAACATTCCTCGCGGCCATTTTTCGCACAATAACATGTGACGCTTTCAAGCGCCCGCTGGCGGTCCCCATTTTTGCAGTCGCACATTAATACCGCACCGGCCAACCCCCCGCCACGACCATCCGAAAGTAATCCAGCGAAATACTAAGTGAAAACGCTATCATGCTGGCGAGGAGAATTCGCCGCAGCCGTCGACTAACATCTGATGGTGTTTAAAACTAATTAATTGCGGCGATTGCTGCTGCCCTGTTAACCACAGGTGGCTTCACGCGCCGAGATCACGTGTCCGCTACGCGCTGCCGCCCGCGTCGGTGTGCGGACAGGAGACACGCGTATGTGACACTCGGACAGAAGACACGCGTATGTGACACGCGGACAGGAGACATGCGTATGTGACACTCGGACAGAAGACACGCGTATGTGACACTCGGACAGGAGACACGCGTATGTGACACGCGGACAGGAGACACGCGTATGTGACACTCGGACAGAAGACACGCGTATGTGACACTCGGACAGGAGACACGCGTATGTGACACGCAGACAGGAGACACGCGTATGTGACACTCGGACAGGAGACACGCGTAAGACAGGAGACACGCGTATGTGACACTCGGACAGGAGACACGCGTATGTGACACGCGGACACGAGACACGCATATGTGACACTCGGACACGAGACACGCGTATGTGACACGCGGACAGGAAACACGCGTATGTAACACTCGGACAGGAGACACGCGTATACTGGACGGCGGCGAAATCCTATAAGCAGATTTCTTTTCTGTTGGGCCCGTGAATAGATTGCCGAAGCATTTCAGGTGCGCGTGACTGTTTCATCGCCTTCACGCCACTCATTGAGATTGTCTAGCTAAAAGCCACAAGACCAATTGAACACATGAAAGGCACGCGGTGGGAATAGATCAAGGGGATTCCCGCTCGCGATATCACTCGCAGAGGCATCGCGTGATTCCCGTTGTCCTCCCACATACAGGCGCGCTCCCGAGCCGAAGCTGGTGCCACAGATGCGGCAAGGTGGCGTGCGTGACATGGCCGCTGCTGCGTGTATACTGAGACAATCCTGCTTTGTTGTTCGTGGCGCTTAAACAGACACGACACGCAGCTCAGAAGCCGGACAATACGGCAAACGAAAACCGAAAAGTTGTATGTTCGGTTATGTGTTTTCGACCGGAGAGATCAATAAGCCACGAAGCTCGATTCTCCGTGCCCGTGCGCTGGCATCTGCCGTGAAGCGCGAGAATTCACTGCGCGCGGTAAAATGTGAAAGCGACACGGCACGGTTCACAATTAATTTTTATTTTCGGGCGACCTCGATATAGCTGAGAAGGATTTAACGACATTTCGCTGCAGCGCGCAAAGTCGGCGTCTTCATTGTTATCCGTGTGCGACACTACTTAGGGCATGTTTTCCGTTCTGCAGGCTACAGAACTACACGATAATCTTCGCTTTGAGTCGCCACAACACTTAACTCTAACAAGCGCTGCAACCTAATATTAAATCATTAACTAGGGCCCTAATGAATGAAACAAAGAACGAAGGGAAATACGAAACTATGGCGCTGTCACTTGTCCATCAACGTGATGCACGCGCTATACAAACAGCGCAGCCTCACGCCGGTCCGGCAGTGATGCTCGAGCCGCGGGAATACACACAGGGACGCGCAGAACTGAAAAGACGTTAAATTGTTTGTGTCTGACCGGCACTCAACCGTATTTGTAAAAGCAATATGGAGGTGAATGCACTTGTGGTCCGGGAATCAGTTCCTCAAGCAAGAGCGAAATTTTGCATTTGCGATTGCACGTGCTCGCGCAATAAACTATTCATATAAACAATCAAATTCAACGAGTAATTTACTGCGATCTTTAGTATTTTCGGCGAAGCGCGAATCACAAAACACACTCTCATTCTCCCTCTTTATCTCTTTTTCTCTCTCTCTCTCTCTCCCTCTCTCTCGCACACACACACACACTTACTCACACACACACACACACTCACACGCACGCACGCACGCACGCCCGCACGCACGCACGCATGCACGCACGCACGCACGCATGCGCGCGCGCAGATAGAGACAGCAATATCTCAGCAAACTGCCAAGGCGTAATAGCTATGCGCTTGCATTTGAGGACTTTGGGCCCTTGTAAATAGTTGACGGTGATATGTAGATCGACAATAAAGCAATCATAGGCAATGTGGCTTACTCCCCGCACAGTTTACACAATAAATCAACTATCTGCTCGTTCAGGCATCTCCCGGCCTTACGTAGCTGGCTCGAAGCTGTATGAATATGGATGACGTCGGTGCATACAGTTTATTCGCGATACAGGTCACGCCTGTGCCGCAGCCGAGCTTCGCACCCCCACACAAGACTTACAGTGTTTTTCGTTTGCCAAGGTAACCTTCTCCGTGATGCGTCGACAATGTATGTGTTTGAGGATTTATATTCACATAGATAGCAACGCCCGAGCCTGTTTACGAGTCTAACTCACACCATGTCTCAATAAGATGGCTTCTACAATCCATATCCCTCAATAAAATAAAATAAACAACGCAACGATTAGATGACTTTCATAGCCCATGGGTGGCTAACCATTTTAGTTCTGGTACTATACCTAATGTAATCTTGAACTCCACACGTCACCCTTGCTTGAACTAAAATCTACATCACCTGATAAGTGTGCACAACGAGGTAAGTGATGAATAATTAATAAACCCGAAAGCCTGAATACGTAAGGACAGTGTGTCTACATTTTAGATCGCGGCTGAAGATTGTAATGGAAACAGATGCCCCCAGGGAGCCTGAAATACACATGCAGTGTATGCGCCAGGGTCGAGTGCGAGATTTCTACCGCCGTTAAACAAACAAGAGTAAAAATGTTGGACCGATATTTAAAAAAAACTCCTGGTAATCAATACATCATTCTTTCTTTGTTTTAGTTGATTGCATTTAATACATCGACGTAGTGCATAGCGATTTTCGTCCATTATAAACACGGAATTCATCACTAAGCAACACATTACCAGGACAAGAAAACAGACGGACTGACGGACGGGCGCGCAGTCGGACGGCAGACAGATAGACAGACAGACAGACAGACAGACTGACAGACAGACCGGCAGGCAGGCAAGCAGGCAGACAGACAGACAGACAAACAGGCAGACAGGCACGCAGGCAGGCAGGCAGGCAGGCAGGCAGGCAGGCAGGCAAGTCAGGCAGATAGACAGATAGATAGACAGACAGACAGACAGACAGACACACACACACACAATATACATACACACACGCACACACACACACACACACACACACACACACACACACACACCACACACACACACACACAGAGAGAGAGAGGAGACAGAGAGACACACCCCCCCCCCACACACACCAGCGACAGACAGTCAGACAGACAGACAGACAGACAGACAAATAGACAGACAGGCAATAGATGGATGACGGAGCGGAGCGTATGGATGGATAGATATATATATATATATATATTATCGATGGATGGTGGATGGGTGGATGATGGATTGGCATGGATGGATGGATGGATGGATGGATTGGATGGATGGATGGATGGATGGATGGATGGATGGATGGATGGATGGAGATGGATGATGGATGATGGATGGATGGATGGATGGATGGATGGATGGATGGACGGATGAATGAATGGATGATGGATGGATGGTCTTGGATGGATGGATGGATGGATGGATGGATGGAGTGGATGGATGGATGGATGGATGGATGATGGATGGATGGATGGATGGATGGATGGATGGATGGATGGATGGATGGATGGATGGATGATGATGGATGGATGGATGGATGGATGGATGAATGGATGGATGGATTGGATGGATGGATGGATGGATGGATGATGAATGAATCGATGGATGGATGGATGATGGATGGATGGTGGATATATATATAATAGATAGATAAATAGACAGATAGATGGATGGATATATAGATAGATGGATAGATGAATGGTGGATGGATAGATGGATGAGAATGATGATGGATGGATGGATGGATGGATGATGGATGGATGATGTGATGGATGGATAGATAGATAAGATAGATAGATAGATAGATAGATAGATAGATAGATAAATAGATAGATAGATAGATTAGATAGATATAGATAGATAGATAAGAATAGATAGATAGATAGATAGATAGATATGATAGATAGATAGGATAGATAGATAGATAGATAGAATGGATAGATGGATGGGGGATGGATGGATGGATAGACGGATGGATAGATGGATGGATGGATGATGAACGAATGAATAGACGGATGGATAGATGGATACACAGGTAGGTAATAGGTACGTAGTTCGTAGTGTCGTAGGTAGGTAGGTAGGTAGGTAGGTAGGTAGGTAGGCTAGGTAGGTAGGCTAGTAGGTAGGTAGGTAGTAGGTAGGTAGGTAGGTAGGTAGGTAGGAGGTAGGTAGGTAGGTAGGTAGGTAGTAGATAGTAGGTAGTAGATAGGCTAGGTAGGTAGGTAGGTAGGTAGGTAGGTAGGTAGGTAGTAGGTAGGTAGGTAAAAGGCTAGTAGGTAGCGTAGGTAGGTAGGTAGGTAGGTAGGTAGGTAGGTAGGTAGGTAGTAGGTAGGTAGGTAGGTAGGTAGGTAGGTAGGTAGGTAGGTAGGTAGGTAGTAGTAGGTAGGTAGGCTAGGTAGGTAGGTAGGTAGGTAGGCTAGTAGGTAGGTAGGTAGGTAGCGTAGGTAGGTAGGTAGGTTAGGTAGGTAGGTAGGTAGGTAGGTAGGTAGGTAGGTAAGGTAGGTGAGGTAGGTAGGTAGGTAGTAGGTAGGTAGGGTAGGTAGGATAGGTAGGTATAGGTAGGTAGGTAGGTAGGTAGTGTAGTAGGTAGGTAGGTAGGTAGGTAGGTAGTAGGTAGGTAGGTAGGTAGGTAGGTAGGTAGGTAGGTAGGCTAGGTAGGTAGTAGGTAGGTAGGTAGGTAGGTAGGTAGGTAGGTAGGCTAGGTAGGAGTAGGTAGGTAGTAGTAGGTAGGTAGGTAGGTAGGTAGGTAGGTAGTAGGTAGGTAGGTAGGTAGGTAGGTAGGTAGGTAGGTAGGTAGGTAGGTAGGTTAGGTAGGTAGGTGGTAGTAGGTAGGTCGTAGGTAGGTAGGTAGGTAGTAGGTAGTAGGCTAGGTAGGTAGGCTATGGGTAGGTAGGTAGGCAGGTAGGTAGGTAGGTAAGTAGTAGGTAGGTAGGGTAGGTAGGTAGGTAGGTAGGTAGGTAGGTAGGTAGGCTAGGTAGGTAGGTAGGTAGGTAGTAGGTAGTAGGGATAGAGTAGTAGGTAGGTAGGTAGGGTAGGTAGGTTAGTGGTAGTAGGTAGTAGGTAGGTAGGTAGTAGTAGGTAGGTAGCGTAGGTAGGTAGGTAGGTAGGTAGGTAGGTAGGTAGGTAGGTAGGTAGTAGGTAGGTAGGTAGTAGGTAGGTAGGTAAGGTAGGTAGGTAGGATAGGTAGTAGAGCTAGGTAGGTAGGTTAGGTAGGGTAGGTAGGTAGATAGGTAAGGTAGGTAGGTATGGTATAGGTAGGTAGGTAGTAGGTAGGTAGTGTAGGTAGGTATGCGGCCGGGGGCGGGCCGTAGGTAGGTAGTAGGTAGGTGGTAGGTAGGTAAGGTTAGGTAGGTAGGTAGGTAGGTAAGGTAGGTAGGTAGGTAGGTGAGGTAGGTAAGGTAGGTAGGATAGGTAGGCTAGTAGGTAGGAGGTCAGGTAAGTAGGGTAGGTAGGTAGGTAGGCTAGGTAGGTAGTAGGTAGTAGGTAGGTAGGGTTAGGTAGGTAGGTAGTTAGGTAGGTAGGTAGGTTAGGTAGGTAGCGTAGGTAGGTAGGTAGGTAGTAGGTAGGCTAGGTAGTAGGAGGAGGTAGGTAGGTAGGTATGGTAGGTAGGTAGGGTAGGAGGTAGGTAGGCTAGGCTAGGTAGGTACGGTAGGTTAGGTAGGTAGGTAGTAAGTAGTAGATAGGTAGATATCTATATAATATATATATATACAAGACGAGAGAGAGAAGAGAGAGGAGAGAGAGAGAGAGAGATCAGATAGGTAGATAATCTAGATAGATAGATAGATAGATAGATAATAGATTAGACTAGATTAGATAGACATAGATAAGATAGATTAGATAGATAGAATAGATAGATAGATAGATAGAGTAGATAAGATAGATAGGATAGATAGATAGAATAGATATGATAGATAGGATAGATAGATAGATAGATAGATAGATAGATATATAGATATATAGGACTAGATAGATAGATAGATAGATAGATAGATTAGATAGATACGATAGATAAGATAGATAGATAATAGATAGATAGAACTAAGTAGATAGATAGAGTAGATCAGATAGATAGATAGATAAATAGATAGATTAGATAGATTATCAACGAGTAGATAGATAGATAGATAAAGATAGATATATTAGATAGATAAGATAGATAGATATGCATAAGATAGACTAGATAAGATAGATAGATAGATAGTAGATAGAATAGATAGAATAATAGATAGACCAGATAAGATAGCATAGACTCAGATAGATAGATAGATAGATAGATAGATAGATAGATAGATAGATAGATAGATAGATAGATAGATAGATAGATAGATAGATAGATAGATAGACAATAGATAGATAGACAGAGAGAGAGAGAGATAGATAGATAAATAAATAGATATTTAGAAAGCCAAAGAGAGAGAGAGAGAGGGAAAGAGCGAGAGAGAAATAGAGGCTTGACAGTTGTCGCGCACATCAACGATAAAAACGACATCCTTTATTCTCGCACGCAATACAAAAACGAACCTTTTACGGATACTAGCGTGACAGCAGGTAAACGCAATATTACGACTTCACTAAATATGAAGAGAACGTCTGAAGGCATATTGATCATTACGGACGAACAGCGCATATCTCACAACCCAATTAACATTTGCCTATTTGACGCTATTAACACAGTCCTAGTTCCTAATTACTGCTTTCACCGCCATAAATGCTATATGCTTCAAAGGCATGTTGGTGCCTAGTAATTGTGGTTGGCAGCAGTCACACATAGGTCCGCAGACGGAAACCACGTACGGAAGGTAAATAATTGTAGCGTAGGAATACCGTAAAAACCCGGCTGGTTTGCGAAAACGCATTACGTCGGTGCCCTATCGCCCACACGCACTATTATACGCGTCGAGATCATTCGGAAACATTGCTGTAATTGCTGCAGCTTATTTTTATCCGCGTTTACAAATACATGCGATGTTCCAGAACACATTACTCACAATAAACAACACGCAACTTCCATATGCCGCCGAATTTCGTTGCCGGAAGCATGCAATTCTTTCGGCCGCAGGCGATCGGCCATTGTCGAAAATTATATGCAACCAGCGCTGGTACAGTTTCCCCCTTTCGGCTTCGGTACGGGCTACATGCGCGCTGCTTTGTGTTGATCGCTTGACGTCGTCACCGCCCGCTAGTCGGCATCCTAACAGAAGCTAACCGATGCCCGGTGACAATACACTTAGTGCCGCCCCGCCAGACAATCAGTCTCGCGGCGTAGAGCTGACAGCGCATGCTAATTTCATTATTGGCCCTATCGCAGCGGCCACGGGCCTGATTTGCATGCATTTTACATGATCACGCGGAGGGTGGCGGCCAATTTCACACATGATTTGTACACGGCGCGGCCGTGATTAATGTTCAATCGGGTGAAGTGCCCGTTAGAATATGCGGCCAAAATAGACAGCAAATAGAGCGCAGGTGACAAGGCGCTGCACTCAATGTTTGGCTATTTGGCGCTAATTGTCGTTAATATCACATAGGCAAAGATTTAAGGACAGACGGCATTCCCGTGTAGGGAAATACACAGATAACCCACACAGTTCCGACGTCATACTGTACATGGAGCGATGCAAAGCAATACTCTCTCTCTCTCTCTCTCTCTCTCTCTCTCTCTCTCTCTCTCTCTCTCTCTCTCTCTCTCCTCTTTATCTCTTTTTCTCTCTCTCTCTCTCTCCCTCTCTCTCGCACACACACACACACTTACTCACACACACACACACACACGCACGC
>NW_014577476.1:147772-171567 GCF_000485595.1 Priapulus caudatus
CTATCTATCTATCTATCTATCTATCTATCTATCTATCTATCTATCTATCTATCTATCTATCTATCTATCTATCTCTTGCTATTACACAGAGCGCCGGCTTCTTGATAATTACTAAATAATTAGTAGAGCCAATTCGACTGTAAACAAATAAAACAGTGGCCAGAATAACCTTCTCTTAGGATTCCCCCTTATCGACATTCGATTTGTGCGGAGTGCCTAGCCGTGCGCTCTGCCACGCGTGCAGCGGAAATTACCATTACTGAGTTTGCTTGCCTCGTGACTGTTAGTAATTAACAGCCCAAACTAGCAGCAGCCGCTAGCCCGGTCTCGCGGTAGCATGATGAGCCGATAATGGTTATAGCTTAAACACCTAATCTACTCTAGTTCCACTCCCCTGTCCTTGAGGCTTCGTATCGCGTCGTAAGGAAAGCGCAATGCGCTGGTTGAGCGATACGCCAAATGCAAGGCGGCGATGAAGGACGATGTGCGTAGTGTGGAATGAGCACAGGGAGTTGCACTGAGACGAGCCCGTCGATTTGCGAAGTACGCGGCCAAGCGCGCAGCCACAATGATTCAATGGCCGGCAGCGTCTCCGAGCAGCGCATGAACTGTAAGCCGTGCATCTAACCCCTGGAAAATACCGCGTCGGTGGCAGCAGGAGTCACATCAGATGAAAGCGCGCCAGTATATTGTGATTTAGGGCTGCGCGAGTATGGCGAAGAAAGTATTAGTAAGTCGTTCGGCAAAGGCCTCTGATCGATAGCTGTAGGTGGCAAGGGTCGTCTGCTGGTTTGACCAACTATTACACGAGCAGATGCGCCGCTTTAATGGGAGCCACAGGGTCGCGGATCGGACACGGACACGAATATTTACCTCCATCAGAGAGACGACGTCGGGTCAGTACAGTTCAGTTGTTAGCGAAGCCATTAGGAGCGACAACGCCAGAAACTGTCTAGAAACCCGCCCACAAGAGATGGGGAGGTCCTCAAGCCTTACAGCGCAAGCCTGATCGCACGCGATACAGCGAGATACCGTGAAATATAGGTTACAGTATCATCCCCGAAACGGTAATCCTTGGTGGGGATTCCCAAGGCACGCACTGTTATGGGGTAATTAACAACGTCCCAATCTCGACCCCTCTTGAGGCGTATAAACGATATATTTTCTTAATGGACAATTGTGAGACATCCCACATGCAATAATTATTGCCCGCAGACACAGCTTTTGCTTGCGCCTATGTGCGAATAACATAATATTATATTAAAAAGGCATGTATTCATGGTCTTTCCGTAGCTACGCTCTCTACTCCCCCATCTCCCTCCCTCTTTAGTGCTAGACCTCCGCGAATAGAGAGGGCTTTATTCCTTGAATGTCAGTGAAACCTGCAAAACCGAGGTTCATTCATCAGTAAGCCCAACGCTAAATCTCTCTCCTCTCAAACTGTATTATAAAGCGAGCCAGCGGGCAACGTAAAATGAGCAGCAGCATATAATAGTATATGAATGATTTAAATCATCGATGAAGCGTAGTTATAATTTATATGGTAAAAAATAATCTTAAGAAATAAACTCATCTTGAGCCGTATACCTACTCACTTGTAACCGCATACTTTCAGTGTTCTCTTTTGCTGTTTGTGTGTCCATGTTCCCAATATGACAGTACATAATATACCGCGTAAACGCACGAACACGATAGATGACTATACATGTGTATAGGTGTATCTCGAAATCAAATGTACCTGTCCATTGCAGTAGTTATATTTGTATTGCAATTAAACGCGGTTCGGGATAGCTATGGTATTTGTTTAACTTCTCACTTGTATAGCAGTGTGCGGAAACGAGGTGGGACATTTTGGATAATGCTGTTCGCAAAATATGTCTAACAAGCAAAATATCACTGCACATGTATAGCGTAAACATATTCGTATCATTGTGGCAACGTGTGTATTACAACACCACGTTACGATGTAACAATCAAATTTAAGCCTTTAAAGCCTAACGTTAGCTGTATTTTCTATGTTCCTAGCCAATGTCTCTGCTATTGTGATTTCCCTGAAAAAAATTCCACTGCAGAAACAAATATGCTAACAGAATCTGTTAACAACAACGCAGCTGACAGTTTGATTTATGTGCAAAGAATGCTCTGAGCTCAATCCGGCCAGTAATTAGCAGTGCATGAAATACGACTTGTCCTGAACCGAAAAGAGATGGGAGCTTATGAAGCCCGATTGTAACTAGATTAGACGAGACCTGTCAACCACACACTTTTAATCAACATATCCGCCAGATATGGGTGGGTTTTAATTATGTCATGCTAAAGAAAGATTCAACGACTTGTATTTCGACGCGGGTGTGTATCTAATGGACGTATCAAAAGACTTGTTTCCATCATTCCTGACGCTATGTGCCACAGTTTTCGCTGGAATTATAGAAATGACAATGATGCGGCCCATGCAATGAATTGCTATTTTAGATGATATAAAAATGTTAATGCATTCATCTCGTTACTAACGAAGTCAGATTTAGAAATCATCACATTAAAGCTTAATATGTCATCCGCTAAAATCTTTCTCATTACAAAAACAATATAATAAGCGTATTTGAACAGACTAATTTCTTTTCAGACTTGAATGTGTAATCATTTGAGAGCCAAACTTGATCTATTTTGACCGACGCGACAGCGGACACATGACAAAACCGGGTTCTCTAATATTGCACATAGTATAGTATAGGAGCTTATAATGGTACACGAATGTCGCTGTCTCATCATATCTTAAGTATTTCAAAAATCATTAGTGGATGGTAGGATGATTTATTACATAATTGTGAAATAAAAACATAATATTCAGAAATGATTCTAATTAACGGACCCACGTTCTTTGCACGGGTTCCCATCTTCCCAGCAAGGTGAGATGGATGCCGTGAGATACTTCATCTTTCACAGCAGCTAAACTTGTAAAAAGAATGTTCTCCATACCAACGTGTGATGTATTCCAGAGATCCTCCGCAACGTTCTCTTGCACTGCGGCGTCAACCCCGGATGGCGCGGCAATTTAATTTTGCAAATAAAGTGTACTTCATTGCACTATATACATGAATTTTAAGAAAAATAGGACGATGCTCGCAAACGTGCGCACATAGACAGTCACTTGTTACACTCACATAACGTTTTAATATTATGCAACTAACTGAAATCTCAACAGGACGGCGTTCGCACACGTGATATCAAAGTAGAGATGAAACTACAAAGAGATATTTAACATTTTCATCAACTGTTCCAATGCAAATGTGCATTCACGACATCTTTGGGAAATCAAATCATTTCCACTTTCAAACATTTCTTTAAACGTAGAGACGAAACTGAATTCAGGCGTAGTGCATTGACGCAGTGCAGTGAAACAACTATGCAAATTCATAGAGTAAAATCCCGAAACGAAGTGTAGAAAGGTTGTACACAATAGTCCTTCCAAAATTGCGCTCGTTGCGTAGGAAAAATCTCAAGAATACCATATGTAATAGACGATGAGCAATGATTGTATGGAACGAGTTCTCGACTTTTCTATGCGAAACTACCGCCACGATCTAATGTAAATCTTGGTGCTAAAAATGTCATCTGCTCGTCAAAGCTGCCATTCTGCGTCTTTCAAAAGAATGGCCATGCGTCGAAGCGTTTAAATGCGATAGAGTCATAGACGGTACAATCGATACACATTCAATCGTAGCGAAACTGTCGTGTGCGTTCTCAAGGACCAATTAGAACAAATGAGTGAATTAAGACGAGCACAAATATGCGATACGCGCGTTGTGTCGATTTTATTTATTTATTACATAGTTTATCTCTAATATAACCTAGTACGTAATGGAATCGAATACGAAGCACGTCGAATCGACATATGGGTAGTACCTGCGCCCTGTAGACTCAGCCAACGCCTCCACTTCACACTGTTATTCGCATCAATGGCCCACATGTCAGGCGCGTCGGGGTGGAAAATTACTGTATTCGAGTTTAGACGTCGTTGAAGACCGGGTTTATGAGTTATTCTAATTCGTGGTAGTGGTGGCTGCGACGGCGTAGTCGCGCACGACGGCGGCGGCGGTGGTGGTAGAGATACTGGCGTTCTTTTGGCGGCTACGACCTCGCCACTGTCAGTACAGTCACTCTTGCCTGTCAGGCGATGCCAAGGCCTTAAGCGATTGCTTGATCAGTCACCGTAGTATATTCATGGCGTCAACAAACTGAACATGGCCTTCGCCCCGATGATCCACTGCGCTTATCAAACCACCTTGACTCTCAAAATAATACCATGACTCACGGAAATGCCAATGACATATTTCTAGTGTTACAAATTAGGCATCAGTTGGCAGTACTGCGACACGCACCACAACGTAGGCCTATGTATTACTTACTGTACTGCGCGTTCGGCCGCTGTATATTGCTGCGAAATGGAGCAGGATTGGCGCCAATACTGCAAATACTGAGACGGCAATTGGGTAGCTGATTTTGAGCAAGGATTGCTAAGCACTCGTTATAAATATAAATCATGATTACGGTATTAATGCTACTGATTTGCGAAGGTCAGTCTATGCGGGGAGTATGACCGCACTGAGAAAGCTCAATTCATTCTGGTCGGGTATGTCCGTATGTAGCATGTAAGAAATGCTCTCGTCAATTTCGTACGACTGTTACTCGGTATAATTTAACATGAGCGCGTGTATGAAATAAGCAAGATACGCAATTATAGACTTCCTTCCTACTAACACTTGCCGTGTCCCTCAATGACGGACAGGAAATCCCCATTTCTGCAACGTATATGGATCCTTATAGAACCCCCACCAACGTGAATTTCGAATTGTGTGTATATGCAATTTATCACTGGCATGCAGTGATTTGTCGAACAACCGCAGTTCGTACGATTTTCGTCGCAATTATGAGCTATTTAGAAGCTGGAACCTGAACACTTGTATGGTGTCAGTCGCTCCCACGCATCTAAAACCTTTGGGCCACGACCAGGGGCGTAGCTACGGGGGGGCCTGGGGGGCACGCCCCCCCAAAAAATTTCTGTGCCCCCCAGGTGCCCCCACCCACTGAAAATTCATGCTTGATAAAAAAAAATTTAATTAAAAACAATGCCGTTAGAACAGTATAATACAAAGAAAAGTTATATATTGTGCCCCCCCACGAAAATGTAAGGCCCCCCAGTGCCACCCCGCTGAAAAAATCCTAGCTACGCCACTGGCCGCGACTATAGTAAATGAAAGTGTCAATGACACTGTAGCTCACCTTGGGTGTGATAGAAGAGGGAGGGGGATATATAAAGCAAGAGTATATATGGGAGAACTCCCATTATATAGCATATGTCCCATTATATACTCTTGATAATGATATACGTATAAGTTTTGATGCGAAAATAAATGTTTCAGATCTGAAAGTCTATGCCTAAATGATCGCCATTTTGGTTTTCGAATATCGCGCAAATAAAAACGAATTTTGCACAGGGGAGAGATAGTGATCAGCTAGGGGACGGCTCTGATTGGCTAATTTTGTCTCTTATTTATTTTATTTTTTATTAATTTTGGCTAATTTTGTTTTATTTTAGAATTAGGGATAGGGGGTGGGGCTTCAGGGTTAGGGTCTGGGTTGGATTAGAGGTTTAGGCCGTATAGGTTAGGGTTAGGGTTAGGGCTTAACTGATTTTTATATCCACAACTATATTTCATATATTCACTATCTCTCCATTGAGCCTACTTAAATAAAAACAATAACAATATTCAGTAATATTTACAGCCTAACGATAGAATCTAAAACACCAAATATTAACGGTTATTAGGTATGTTGTAGAGTTGCTTGCCCAGTTAGTCGAAATACACGTATAGTACAAGGCAATCTAGCGTCTTTTTTGCAGCCAACCCTTAAAAAAAAGCAACAGAATTTTTTTTTTCACAGGGCCATTTCTGTGTGGACCAGAATCACCATCTAAAAGTCCTAAGAAATTCCACGCAAATTTGCATAATTTGCATAAATCAAATGGACGCCAATTTCCATTGATTTTGTAATATTTCTGCTAGTTCAAGGACATATTTCAAGTAATTTAAAGTTCTATTCTTAATTATTTTATGGTGACATGGGCAATTGCATTTTAGCTATTTAGAATGCGAATGGGTTCATTCCCTGAACATTGGTTGCAAATGCAATTGGCCCGCCATAATTAGCATAAATCAAAGATGGCCCGCAATTTCCATTATTTTGCAATATTTCTGCCTATCCATTGGATATATTTGAGTAATATGAATGTATATTATGTAATTGTTGGCCTGGAGAATGCATTTCCTATCTAATATTAGATAAAAATGGATCACTCCCTATCATGCGAAAATAGCATATGCCCTGCCCTAATTTGCCCTAATATCGCCGCTATAATTAAAGTATAATGTTCATTTTGCCATGAGGATTTTTTATTCGGTGCAAAATGCGTTAATTTTGTAGATACAATACAAATACATACTGTATAATCTTTATCTCATTATATCAATTGCCATATATATATGATTACGAATTAGAATTAGAATTGTACATTTGGCATTATTTGTATCAGGAGACTTTAAACTGCAATTTCTTCAAAACATACTCCGGGCTGGCAAGGACATTATATAACGGATACAATGTTTAGTCTTCAATAGTGGTGTCAGGTTTGGCGTTAGAAGCAGCTTATGTGTGCCGACACATCCGTAAAGGCTGCTGTACAGCATGCCATATTTTCTTGCAGCTGCATCTTCTTTGAAGGCAGTCCTTCTTCTACACCCACAATACACAATATCTAGAAGCTCTGATTGTGCTGCGGCCTAGAAACAGTCAGTATGGGGCACGGTATTATTGTCCACAAGTCGCCATCCATTCGTTCAGATTTTCGAATTTAAACTTCTTCTTTCTATTCCATTACCTGTAATACACACTGAGCTGTTGATACCTTAGCCGTGCTGTGATGCGATGTAACACGTACGTTATGCTTACATCGACATTGCGCTTCACACCTTGTCACAAAACGCTTGTATCTCAGGATCATTAATTTTGCATGTCTGTCACGCACCATAGAGTGCAACTAGGGGCCTTCTCTACCGGACTCGGCTGATTTTTGGTTATCTCCTGGTCCAGATTTCATAATTATACCTCGGTCTGCTGACCGAACGCCTTGCATCATTCGATACTTGCTTTATATATAGCTAGTCCTTTCCCTTAAGCCTATGCGCGAGATGTGTAATCACAGCCGACTTATGGGCATGGCGCGAACAGGATAGTGGCAATCGCACTGATGGGCCAAAGTATACCTCTTTGCTTTTTTGGTGCACCATATCTTGTTCTTTTGTGTCGGGGATGTTAGTTCAGGTGCAAAGAACAGCTCATGGGCAATCCATCCCCGTTTCAGCATGATGGAGTGGTAGTACCAGGCAATCTGTGTCATCTCCAACCAGAAAAGTGTCACGAGCTCTTGCGGTATGCTATGGGAGTCTTCACATGAGGACGTCAAGGATCGTCATTCGCATGATGTGTGCGGTACAACCTCCTTCTATCAGTCTGGTATGACATACACCCGTAAAATGTTGACTGCCTAACACTTGCGACGCCACCTGTTTTCTGATGTGGCTGTTTCCCATCTGTTTAGTTGGCTTGGCCGTCACGTTGCTAGCCGTCAATACAACATCAGCAAGTCCATTACGTATGACACAACGTTATGCTAATCATACATTTTACACACGTCAGTCAATACATCGTGGACTGGTCTCTTGGCACATGCGAAGTCGTGTGGAGGAGCAGCACACCATCTGGACGTAGTGTATAGGCTCAACTCGGCCGCTCTCGTGCGACTTCTTCTACGAGGTTCGACAGAGAGCATCGGCTGAGGGCTGGCTTTTTGGGCCGTTCATAGAAGACGCTTACGAATCAAACAAGGCAGAGGAGGTGACGCCCACAGCTCATATTTGAATAGTGATTTGGCAAAGTGTTCAGAGCTGCTCACAACAAAGACAAGTCTATGAATATCAGGCTGCGGGTCTACTTTCACAGCTTGTCTTTGTCTTCACTTTGTAGATTTGGCAAGCGATAGTAACTGGCTTGGTCAGCTTTCTTGGAACGTGAACTCTTCACGTGATATTGGTCGGACCATAGAGCTAAGAATATTCTCACCAATCCGTCTGATTTCTCAACGATTGACGCCATTTGTGCTGTCATGCACATGGCAATGTTGAAAAGTGACTATAGTATCACAAGATGACGTCTCTCTCTCGAAGAAAGTTGGTTATTTCGAGAGTTGTCATTAACATCTCTGGGTTTGACAGCTTTGACACAGTATTGTGCTGCTCGTTCTTGTTTCAATAGGAACCCCACTCAGTGCCTGCATGGCCTCATGATGTTTCGCACATGCTGGCATGAGAGAACCCATGGCAAGCGTTGTGTTTATCCGTCATCCCCTTTTACCTCTCGTCAGTCCCATTTGTTTTTCAAATTCTCATTAGAATCTGTCGATTGATGAGATCTTGTTGATAATCCTGCCCAATAACCTCCACTTCGCCTCACTACGTGGTATCCTTCTCAATTAGTGTAGACGTCTGGACTGTGTTTGTGGCAAGTCACGCATTCATTTGCACAGTATATGTATGCCAGATTTTGCATACATAGTGTGGCCAGAGGGCGCGGGGACCGGGGAAGGCGGAGAACGAGGCGCGACACGCGACCCGGCCGGCCGGCATGTTGCGAAAATTGTCTCAAATTTTTCGTTATGGACTGGAGATGCCATTCAGTTGCCATGCGCTCAGCTATTTTTGAGAAGATCTACGCAGTATGTCTATCATCTCTGGTATAATTGTAAGCCCAGCAGTGATTGGTCATTGTCCTCTTCTGGTTCATCTTACTCATTTTCTCTGATCTCTTAAAACATCAGGCAGAACAATTCTTCCATTGACAATCGTGGGCGACATTGCCCTGTCATACAATGTTCTTGCCTCTGTAAATCTGGTCTCTTCAGTATCTTTGTATGCGTGGTTGATCATCAAAACCCTCCTGTCTCTCCTTGGGGCGGGCTGTGCTGCCACTGTCTCCTTGGGTCGGTAGGGGGAATTGTAAGCCTGAGCAGTAGAATGTGTGATTCAGTGCGCGTCTACCCAGGGCATATGTCACGCACTGCCTCGAGACCGGACCTTACAGTGAGCTGTGGCTACGGAGTTACTAGCGTAGTAACGCTCAAGTATTCTTGCGAGCCCGACCCTGCCATCAGATGACCATATGCTACCAAGGTTAGCTCATCTCGGTGTTAGAGAACCCCCCCCCCCCAGCGCAGCGACTATGTTGCTGTAGGGGAAATGAGTCACACTAAGCGTGACCGTATATTGTCAGCTGCTATTCCAGACACAGAGGCCTGTGTCAAATGTGATACCGGCCGTAACCGTTATCTGCATATGTCTGAGATTGAAACGAATTTCAGCATGTAGAGTAGATGCAAGAGTGTTCTGTAGGAATCAAGATCAATCATGGAGAAACCACAGATGTGGTCCTGGATATGACGTGCTGAATATGCATCATCCCAAGACCACAGATGGCGCTATGAGAGCCTAAAACAGGAGAAGACGTCTTTCACAGTAATATCGAGACTGAGAAGTTGCATCCACCCTTGGAATAATCCCCAACGTGGCCGAGACATTAGAGTAGAATTTTAGGTTGAGATCTTTGATGCTCACTCAGAAGTGTTATGCGTCCAACATTCAGGCACCCAATGTCGCGTCGTCACATCTTTAGAAATTCGGTCACTGATGTATTTCATATCGTCGGCGACGTAGTGGGTTCAAGTGGTAGATGATTATGCCAGTCCCGTGGAATGTTTATTTCATATTCATACTGGCATTTTGATTTTAAAGGTCCTAAATACAAAGTCCTAATACTAACTCTAATTCTAATTTCTACTATATGACAATGATAATTAATAGAGATAAATATGTACGTAGTATTGTTATTTAGTCTAACAAATATAACCATTTTGGCAATCCGAATAAGAATCCTCGCAGATAAACATTTAATAATCATAATTTAAATGCTGGCCATATTGGATTTATTGCAAATTATAGGTGGCCATATGGCATTTCGCATGTTAGGGAGTGATCCATTTTAATTCTAATATAAGTAATTGGCATTGCTCCAGGCCAACAATCATTTTCATAATATATCTTTCATCTTAACTCAAATATATCCTATGGGATAGAGAATATTGCAAAATAATGGGGAATTGGGCAGCCATCTCTGGAATTTATGCTAATTATGGCGGCCATATATGCATTTCTCTTGCATGTAGGAGCCTGACCCATTCGCATTCTTAAGCTAAATGCATTGCCCATGCCCTAATAATTAAGAATATAACTTTAAATTACTGAACCTATGTCCGTTGATAGCCAGAAACACTTATTCTACCGAAACTCATCGGAACATGGCGGCCATTTTGGATTTATTTGCAAATTGATGGCAAATTTCGCAACTGTGGGACGATTTCTAGGACTTCTAGATAGTTGTTCTGGAGGCTTATCACTAAAACGCACGCAGCTGTAAATATTTTCTGTATGCTCTTTTTTCGCCGCTCAAATGCCATAGATTTCCTGAGATAGTAATAAGGACCGTTGTCACTCTCTCCATAGGAGTAAAATGTTGGGGGCTAGCTTACAATTCCACATCCAATATTTAACAAAATCGAATTTGAATTTACCGATGGCATTTTTATTTTTTGGCCAAAAGTGGCGTGGCCTCGAAAGTAGGTCGACTGGCGAGCTCCCAAAATAGGAGTTCAATCTCTCTTCATTAGGAGGTAACAACTGTAATTCAATTAGTGAAACTGTGGCGTCAAACGGTCTTGAGTTATCTGGCTGACCGTATGCGCAGACAACCTGAAATGCATAGTGAAATGTCAAAAATCCTACTAATTAGCATAACTTAAAAAAATCAATAACTGTGTTATATGTTTTTCGGGGCCAGTCCTCATTCATTCACATACCAGAAATGAGCACAAACCATTGAACCTGACACTGACTTATGGCCATTTCCATTTTTGCCAAAAAGTGGACGTGGCTCGAACTCGCTATGCGTGACCGGCGGTGCTTCCAAAATTAGGGACGTTGTCAACTCTCCGCATAGGAGTAACAATATTGCATATTTGAACATGTTGGGTCAAACGGTTCTTGAGTTATCGTTGCCGTAGCAAATGTTGACCAGACGGATGGACGGACGGAGGTCGGACGACGCCCCCACTGGCAATAGTCATATTGGTACGATTCAAGGCGGCTAAAACGATTAGGCTATTCGTCTATAATAGGCTATTTGAAAAAAATCGCGCTAATAGCAGGGCTGAATGGTTCTCGTTCTCGTAAAGCAACTGTTCAAACATTTGCCCACACGTGCCCCACTCACGGATCTGCGACCACAAGGAAAAACCGAGCAAAATTGTGAGTACGATTTGCTGAATTTAGCAGTCTGAGAGCCACTAAAAAGCACCATCAATATACCGGGAAAGGCTTTGTTGGTAAGTTGCACGTTTTCGCGCCTCAGCTGTTTCGCCCACTGATCTTTACACTGGTTACACCCAAAGAAAATGTTGCGGGCGGCGCCAAAAAACAATTTTCTTCCAATCAATATCACCGAGGCAGTCAAGCAAATTATGACACGGCGACCCTCTGACCCCCCCGTCGGACTCCGACTGCCCCTGGCTCTGAATACGCTCACTCCCTCACTTCCCCCGCTCCCTTCTCTGTCGCTCATCCTCTCTTCTCTCTCTCTCCTCTGCTGGGCGCCGCTCTCTCTCTCTCTCTCTCTTCCTCTCTCTCCTCTCTCTCCTCTCTGCCCCTCGCTCTCTCCTCTCTCTCTCCTCTCTCTCTCTAGCTTCTCTATCATCTTTCATACTCTCCTCACGACACGACTCTACACCTCGCATCTTTTCTCTCGTCTCTATCTCTCTTCTCTCTATTTCCCTCTCTCTTGCGTTCTCGCTATCTCGTCTCTCGTTCACGCACATTCTGTCTCTCGTCCCTCTCTGTTTCTCTCGTCTATCTCTATCTCTATCTCGATCTATGTCTCTATCCCTATTTCTATTTCTATATATGTCTCTATCTCTATCTCTATATCTCTCTTCTCTTTCGCTCTCTCAATCACGTTCTCTATGCCAGTTGGCTCCTATTTAGGATGGCCTCCACGGAAAACGCCCTCATCCATCGTCAACAGGAAAACAATCGAGTTTAAATGGTTCATCGACTAAATAGGAAACCGACTCTCTCCATTTCGCGGACGGTGGCTTGAAATTCAGTCACGCAAATTATCACTTGGCGAATTTTGGCCGCAGCAAATTGCCCTAGATTGGCCGCGGAGATTTTCGAGATAACCTCTACGGCAAAGGGTGCAGCACAGTACAGAAATCACGTACGTCGACAATTCCCGCCTTTATGTATGACAGGAACAAGGGTGACAGCGTATATTGTAGTGTGCTTATGAGAAAGGGCACGGGCGCCTATAACGCGTGGGTGTACATGCATTCATGTATGCATTCATCGAAACAGGGCGATCGAACTCTATGCTTACAATAATTGTACGTCCTACTTTTACTGTGTTCAGATATTTTCCTATTTCCAAGAGAAATTGGGAAACTGGCTCTAGCAAGCCAGCATTGGCAAGCAGAATAAATAATAATATTATAAATAATCGTGTAGTTATTTCAATTAAAAATTCGCTGGGCGGATATCAAATAATAGTATTAGATTTCATAAATATTGTAATTGAAGAACGAAATTATCAGTAACCGAAGAAGACCTAGAAACCTAGACTGCAGCAGGTGTTATGGGTGGTGTTTATGACGAGAGTGTGGGAGTGTGACAGAGAGCTTAGGAATGGAATATAATCACTGAAAAGAGAAAGGTAGAGCGAAGAGGAATGATGAAGAAAGAGAATGAGAGATAGAGACTGACACATTGTAGGGGGAGATGAGTCGATCCGAGAAATGCACATCAAAAAAGATCGCGCGGGAAGAGCAATGGAACGAGACGGAAAGAACGAGCGCGTGAAAGAGAGAATGGGAGAGCCCTAAAAAGAGATAGATGTGAAACGAGACACATGCAGACAGGCAAACAGACAGAGAGACAGACAGACAGACAGACAGACAGACAGACAGACAGGCAGGCAGGCAGGCAGGCATGCATGCAGGCAGGCAGGCATGCATGCAGGCAGACAGGCAGGCAGGCAAACGGGCAGGCAGGCGAGCAGGCAGGCGGGAGGGCGGGGAGACAGACAGGCAGACAGGCGGGCAGACGAGCGGGCAGGCAGGCAGGCAGGCGGGCAGGCGGGCAGACAGGCAGGCGGACAGGCAGGCAGGCGAGCGGGCAGGCAGGCAGGCACGCAGGCACGCAGGCACGCAGGCGGGCAGACAGACAGACAGACAGGCAGGCAGGCAGGCAGGCAAAACAGACCAGACAGACAGACAGACATGCAGGCAGGCAGGCACGCAGGCAGGCAGGCAAGCAACTAGGCAGGCAGGCAGCAAGCCAGCAGGCAGCAGGCCAGGCAAGTCAGGCAGACAAGCAGGCAGGCGGGCAGGCAGACACTCCGAGAGACACAGACAGAGAAAGAACGCGGCACAGACACACGCACACACTCGCACACGCACCGGCTGCGCACGACACCACACACACACACACACACACACCACACACACACACACACACAACGACACACACACACACACACACACCACACACAACACACACGCACACACAACACACACGCACAACACACGCGGCAGCACGCGCGCGCGAGTAGCGAAGGGGTGGGTGAGCAAGAAAGCGAGAGAGATTACAATGAAATGAAGAAATATCAATAATAAATTACGACAAATCAAATTGGTTGGTAGCCGAATGAGACGCATTTACTTTTTATCTTTTTGGCTATCAAGCGTGAACAGATTAAATGAGAGAAATGTGAGTGCATTATTCAGTTCCAAGACCTAAGGTTCTAGAGTGCTCTTCAAAGCGAGGAGTATGTATTTCAAAAAAAGAGCCGCTACATAGCCATGTAATGGTGATTTGATGATCTAGGCAAAAGCAGACGAGTCAACTACTGGATCACAACTGTTAAGCGGAAGAACTCTATTAACTTCTCGTAGCGTTCACCATTTCACAAGACTTTCACCACGGAAATAGACATAACTCTCGTCCAATAACCCAAGATGTGAGCTAAGATTACCCCTAGTGCGTTTTTGTTTTGTATGTCGTGGGTTGAGCAGGCAGAAATAAGCCCTTTATTTACGCTTGAAATAATTAGGCGGGATTGGCCATTACCATAACATCATCTTGGATCCTAGTTTAATTTATGCGGCTGTATGCACGATTTGAATAATTCACTCAACCTTATCTCCATATACGCGAAAAGGAACGAAATCTCACGTTTCCTGTATGCAGGCAAGCAAACGATTGTTTGTGGAAAAATGTTTCTAACTCTAATCAAATTTCATCACGAGACAAGGCTTACAGTACTGCAGCGCAACTTTGAAAATCTTTTATTTCAAAGCTAAGCAAACAACCCAACGACGGAACGAGTTAATTGCATAGAGGCTCAGATATAATTTGCATAAGCAACTTCGAATCGTTATGAGTTTGCAGACGATCTGCCAGTGAGGGTCATCATGTAAACCGCCCTGGCAGTGATGGGTCATCATGTAACCGCTCTGCAGTGAAGGGGTCCATCAAAAATGTAACCGCCCTGCCAGTGAGGGGTCATCATGTAACCGCCCTGCAGTGAGGGTCATCATTAACCTGACCCTGCCAGTGAGGGGTCAATCATGTAACCGCCCTGTGAGGGGTCATCATGTAACCCGCCCGCTGCCATGAGGGGTCCATCATGTAACTCGCCCCTGCAGTGAGGGTCATCATGTAACCGCCCTGCCAGTGGAGGGTCATCAATGTAACCGCCCTGCAGTGAGGGGTCATCAATGTTAACGCGCCCTGGGCCAGTGAGGGTCATCAATGTCCGCCCTGCCAGTGAGGGTCATCATGTAACCGCCCTGTGAGTGGTCAATCAATGTAACCGCCCTGTGAGGGTCATGCATGTAACGCGTCCCCTGCCCAGTGAGGGGTCACTCATTAAGCCGCCCTGATGAGGGTCATCAATGTGAACCAGCCCCTGCCAAGTGAGGGGTGCATCTATGTAACCGCCCTGCCAGTGAGGGTCAATCAATGTAACCGGCCTGTGAGGGGTCCAATCATGTAAACCGCCCGCCCCAGTGAGGGGTCATCATGTAACCGCCCTGCCTGTGAGGGGTCATCATGTAACCGCCCTGCACGTTTCCTCCCACAAACTTATTGGCGACCAATTGGAAATGCTCGCGCCATTTGGCTATCAAACATCCTTTTCAACGTCTGTCGATTTGGCTGAATACTCCACTTGTCTAATCAACAGCCTAGGCCAACACTAGCCACCTAGCCATCTAGCCCACCTTAATGCACATTACACTTTCGGCAGCATTACAACAGCATCGGTGGCAGCCTTAAGCTGAGGCATAGCTACCATATATATTTTATATGGAGAGGCCCGCATACATCTATGGGGTAGCAGCCCTGAGTTAGGGTCAGGGCTTGACATGCTTGAAGCCACGGAGTTTGACTCAATCGGACAATGGAGCCATATGGGATCGTGACACGGTGACAGTAGTAATGTTAAAACCACTTGATGTCGTACACACTGGAAGGAGAAATACAGGATATAAGTTCATATGTAAGGTCATACATTGCCATGCACATAATATCAACGTACAAAGCACTAAGTTTGGTGTTTTGGACAGTGGAAGATTCTTACCCCCAAATAAATGTTTCCGTTGTATTGTTAGAATGTAGGTGATCCTATTTAGAACTTATGACATGGCATAATGCGCCACCCTGCTGTTGAACTGGTCAGCTGAGAAATAGCATTTGCACCATGAAAGAACCAAATTAGCAAGGTTTATATCATGTGCCTGAATGGAAGAGGGCGTGCTCGAATTGAAGAAAATTGGATTGAAACCCTAGGTCAAGAGTAAATTGTGCAGGCAAGTTTTTGAGGCGGTGCGATCTAAGGAAAACTGAGCACTTGTCAAGACAGACCTTTCAAATCACTAATCACCTTCCGACATCTGAATGACTTATTCGCGAATTTTAGAGCGTGTAATTCGCCATATTTGTCTATTTATGTTACATCGACTGTTAACCCAAATGCTAGTTTCGGGTTGCCAATCAAATTTAAAATACGTGTGTTTGCATTTCTTACAGAGCCCCACCTACCGAAATGCTGAAACAAGCAAACGTTCTTATCAATACGTCACCGTATGCCAATTTTAATAAATGATAGTCAATTTATGCACAATTCAAGCTGCTTCGAAAAATTGCAAAAAACTGTCAACTAGTTATATGTCAGCAAATGGCTGGACAAGCTATACGGTTTCACCGCGTGAATTAGTATGGGAATTCATTCCTCACTCTCGCCGTTTCGATGGAATTTTCTTTAAGAGAATCAGCGCAGCTAAGCCTGATATATAATTCACCCGCGGGTGAGATTGTTAAATGATTGTCAGACGTGAAGGTTTCATTATCCACGGGAAATGGCCAGTTAAGAAGCTCGGAGTGCTGAGGTTTCGCTGGGCTTATTCACGTAAGCAGCCGCTCTCGGCAGATTCACTATCTGTCGCACCTGCACTAACCCGCTAAAGGAGAGCCACACACTCTTGATAAAACGTACGTCTGTTATTAGGCAAAAATCGATTCGGATTTCCCGGCGCAAGTGGCATGGCCATCCGAGCTCGACAGCCTGGTAGAATATATAGCCGCTCGAACTGCCGTCTATGGCCGGGATTAGAACATGATGAGCTGGTTTGTCGATTTTGAGGTGAACTGGTTTTAACCGCGCGCGCAAACGAAATGATTGCAGCTTATATGCGTAAATGAAGAGGCGACTAAAACTATAGTCGCACGAGACTGGCGAGAGGTTAGAACGATGCAGATATAAGCTTCAGTATAAAAACTTTAAATAGGAAAATGAAATTGAACAACAGCTAAATCCGCGCGAAAAGTGCGAAAAAAGGAATTCGAAAAAAAATGGGTTTCTTAATATGGGATAACATAATGGCTTGGCCGTGGCAAAGCGATTGATTGTATATTGGTCCAACAGGAATTCCATATGTAGGGAGCGAGGCATGGTAACGGAATGCCGCTGTCAAGTCATTTAATTTTCGTTTTACATACTAGTTTCCTCCCCTAACTGCACAATGTGCGTAAAATGAGTTATAGTAACGAAAGGAATACTGCATATAACGAGTACTACACACAGCATGCCATTGGTGGCAGTGTATAATCTCCAGTAGCGTAATTATTCACACTTAAAATTTACTAACGTAAATTCTGGCGACGGAAATGATATCGTTAAGAGCATTTCATAATTTACGTCACGCACTCCATTAAGCTCGCAAATCCAGTAAGAAAATTAAATTGCAATCCTGCTGAATATACAATCAGTACAGTGGCCGCAAAACCATACATTTATATAAAAAGCAAGCAATCTAGCAATGTGCACGTACGCATAGAATCATCCAGACGCGACATAAACATATAAACCTGATGAATTAGGTAAAACCAATTCACATAAAGTGTTTATTTGTTGCGCGTAAACCAATTACGCTTAATCTGGTAACTAACATACGGAAGTAGACTGTATTAAGATACAGACAAAACATCAAAAAGCGACACGTGTGTCTAACAAGTGGCAGCCTAAGAACAACTTCAACTAAGTGTTAATATCACCACGAAATATCCACAAAAAGCACGCTGAACATTGCATGGGCTGTTAAAGGGCAAAAGGTAAAATGTTAAGAAAATGCCTGTTACATTACGAATCTTGGTAGAAATGTTTCAATTAAGATAATATCATTCTAAATAGATGTCAAGCGTGAAAAAGCTGGTAAATACAGAATCTACTACACTATTTCCTCAGCAAAAAATATTGCACGGGCGCTTGTGACAGGTTCTCATATATTAGTAACCGTCAAAGGCCAATAAAAATTTATATATATCACGACCCGAATAGAGTCGTAAAAGACAACGAATCTACATTGTGAGATCTTGGTTTTTTCCAATCAAGAGGACTGTCGCCGATACTAATCTGCGCTGCAGCCGGCCTGACAAAATAAAATACGGTGTAAATTAACAGAAATTGGGATTTGGCAAAAGCTTGGCGCAAAGGCAAAAGGAAATTAAAGAACCGATTCGATTTATTGGCCCGCATGGCCGATCCTTACAAAGGGTTTACTAAAAAAAAACATGCCCTTTTTCAACGACGATCACACGTGATCATAGCGATTACCACGTGAAGCACACAAGCTTCAGGAATCCGTCAGCCCTATTCAACGATCGTTCTGCGACATTGCCTGCTGTAATTAAGAACGCAATACGAAGTAAAGTTACAAAGCCGGCCCACCGGGGAGAAGACCTGTTTTTACTTGTCCGCGCGAGTAAACTATCATTAATCTAAGTTGGTAAAATGCTCGAAGCAATTGTGTATCCCGTGGACTCTAATTGCATGACTATCACATAGTTTAAAAAATGTACTAATGGCACATTGCCGGGAACACGGTGATGTGGACTGCAGAGCCAATCTTACGCAGAACGTTGATGCCGGTGAAATGCTGGCAATGGAATGGTACAAATTGATCCAAGCGAGAGCTTGCTTAGAAATACAGCAAGAAATGGTGGGCTTTACCAAATTTGCAGGAAAATGAGAGATCCTTGCGTCCTATCGACCAAATCGCGCTTGTGTTTCAAATCTAATATTAAATGCGTAAAACAGCCGAAAAACAGGGCGACAGCTATATATATAACGGCCGGTGAGTGATTGCGAAAGAGATTAACCGTTTGGCAGCCTTAAGCGTACATAGCTGCGCTAGAAAAAAACTATGGATACGAGTTCGATTAGTACAAGAGGCGCCTTTTTGATGGATGTTAAAGACTGTACCCGCCGTCGTACCAATACACGGCGCGCTGGCTATTTATTGTGAGCTCTAAATTCCTGATCAGCCGACTTGAATACAAGCTCGCAAGCGAAATGAGCGAGCGTGTGGCTATCATATAAAAGAACGGTGCGAGAAACGCGCGTTAACGATAATAGATTGGCAAGTAATTTTCGGCATCCGTTTACGCTGTGGCGTGAGAAGCGACGAGCGCGCTCCGAATGCAAATTTCGGCCGCCTATACGCGTCGAAAAATTTTCACCGCCCGAAGGCATGCCAGAGCTGCATAATGCGCAGCGAGTCTCGCTGTGCTTGTAATGACGAAGATATGAAGAATTATTTAACTTGTATAAGAACTTAGCGACGCGGTCATTTAACGTAAGCAGGCATAACGTCATAGTTATTTAAGTCAAAATAGTCAAGGTAACATGAGGCCGAGCGCAGCGAGCGACAGCGGGTCGCAGCACCTATTAATACGTCATAGGTTTATTTAGTCGATCCAATAACAGTCAAAAGTAACAAGTGAACAAGTTGTACCACCGAATATCCAAGAAACAGAGTGACATTTAGCACTACACAAGGCCGAGAGAACACGTTCACAGCTTTGATGTCGCCAATGCCGACTCATGGAAAACAAAACAACGAAACGCCGCCGACAAAATGTGCAACCATTGAACTATGAAGAACATGAATCCGAACTGCCGCGATTCACCAAATAAGTTCTAGAAGCTTTCAGTCTGCCGTCTCACGCTAGTAGAAAAGAAGTCTCTCACTTTCAGTTGTCCATAAAAATTCTGGAGAAGGACATAGGATTGCACATCCGCACGGTCATAGGCTATTTTAGCCCCATACCGACATTATTGCAACCATTCCGCAACGCAACCAAAGGCCTTGAGGACAACTTGGGCCATGCATTCCTCCAGTTGGCATAAATACCGAACAAGTTTCGACGAAAGGGCAGAGCAGTTTCCACGGTGCTGACAGACCGCCTGTCAACACTGCTGCTCTCACCTGCTTTCGGTCCGCCACCCTATACCGTCGCCGCTGGGACATGATGAGAACCCTGCAGGACTCCTAGTCGTAAGATATACATTTGTAACACGTATTTCTTAGCTTGTGCTGGCGGCTACCTATGTACTGTAATGTATTTGCATTATTATGTTTCCATTAGAAGAATAGAGTAAGCTGTAGTAATTCATGGTGGTTATAGCATTATACTGTCTGTGGCTTAAGTGCAAAATAATCACACGTATCTGTTTACAAATGAAAACCTTGTTCCACTAACACTATACGAATCAAACACCGTGACCTACGACAACGGGCATCCACAGCTCCGCTAAGCTGTGTGCCGATGAAAACAACACCCGTCTACTGCACGCTGGGTGTGCATGCGGCTTCTGTTTACCCGTGCAGTGCGCTACTAGGCCGAGGTATTTCTACGCTGACTCGCGCTATCAAGACACATTACAAAACCATCAGTCTTCTAGCAGCGTGATTTTCCTGCACGAAAAAGCCCACAAGATGCTTATTCGCTAGTTAAAGAGAATTTCGCTGTTATTTGTGAGCATCTGCCAGGTCCGCGGTAAAAAATAGGAGTCCGGCGCGCGCATTACGCTAACGCGATAACGAAAATCGCAGAAAACGTCAATAATAGCAAGTCGAGTTTTGCATCCACGGCGCCGCGCACGACAGAAAAAAAAAAAAAAAAAGGGGGGGAAAAAAAAAAAAAAAAAAAAAGCATCGGTCAGCGCCAGTAAGTACAGCCTGTACGCGGGTATATTGATAAGTAATCACAATTTTGTTTCTTTTCATATGCACAGGCACCAATATGACACACCATAATCAATTATATTATAGCGCTCATTAATGATATGACCATGAGGTGTATTATGCATTCATGTAATACGATAGTGCATGTAGTAGTGGCTGCTGTAGATACTACATCACGCATGCCTTCAAATCAGAAGATTTTTTTTTATTTTATAGGATGGGGCTAAAAAAACACCTAAACAGTAACGACATTTGCCGGCGGCATGGTGATAAATAAATTTACACACCTTACGCCACTACTTGCACTACCCTTGCATACCATGGAAATAATTAGTTGGTAGCTCATGATCAGTCCACAAACGCGCACACAGTCTCAAAACAATAATCATCCTGGATATGCGACAACGGATGAGTGGAGGATACGGTGGTGTGGGCTTTCGATTTTCAGCTGTGGAATCATGATCAGCTGGACTATATGACTGGCCAACGTTACGCGTCAATCGTCTGGCAAATGATCATTGATCAAAGGATTTCTGATGTCACTGTGGAAAGCCATACCATACGCCAGCCAGGTGATTAAATACAGAGTATAAATTCCGTGAAATATATCCTTGCTGAGCATTTGGTTGTTGTCGTGCAAGTGCTCTGCATTAATGTTATTTCAAAAAGATGAAATGACTGAGAAAAAAGCACAGATACCTCCCAGTTGTTTATATCAATAGCGGACACGGAAGGTACGCGGGAATACAACACACGCACATAGAACGTGCACGATAGAACTTTATTACAAATAGGAAGTGGTAGACATGGTAACACGCGTTTGAATGTACATCTATAATGTATATGCATATAGGAATATCGCGTCCTGGATATAACGCACTATAATTTACCTAAATTGTTAAGCAAATATGGTGCACGCATCGCAACGTAACATACCGATGGAATGTAAACGTACAACATGGAAATGGTAACGCACCTTGCACGGAAGAGAAGAACGTACACGTAAGAATTTAATGCAATACACCTACATAGGATGTTGGCGCAATGGATTGGACGTTAACATCCAACATCAAACGTATTGAATGGAGATGCGCTAGTAGAAGAGTGTAGGCGTGACCAAAGGTCAAATACGATTATTTTTAGGGCCAGTTTTTTTAATAAATTAACATAATTGTCAAATGTGTCAATACATCACCAGTCACCAACAAAAGCCAATATCAGTTTAATATATTTAGATATTCAAAACCATTTTTGCTACGTCGATCACATATAATCTCTAACAAAATTCATAACATGCGGCAATTGCATTCCGGTACTACGTTTCTCGCATTTCCATCATCAGAAAGTATATTTTAAAACGAACGCGAAATAATGTACCGCGCGTTGTCCGACGTAAAATCACAAATGGACCTACACCAATGACACAGAATATTCACTCTCCTATGTGAAAATGACCGCAATATAAGTAAATCCGAGACTGGATATTTTAGACGGATATTATACATTTACAATCATTTTTTGAAATATTACTTTCCATTTCGTAAGTTCGATTTGATTTGAATCCTTAATACAAAATAACCAGCATTACGACAAAACTACCGTAAGAGCGGACTAAAAACGACGTTTTATCAAGCTTAAGTACCATCATTACTAATACTGTAACCGTACTACAATATATAAACCATTATAATTATTATAGATATTCGTGCGCATTTTGATAAGGCGTAAGTGTGGGCTGTAAGCGTAATATAGCGGCAAAAGGTGTTATCGCCGCCAACAGTGAAGGATACAGGTATAAAGGAAAGTTTTGGCTAACTAGCCATACGGTGGCTTTTAGGCGAGAGCAAACAGAAACGACCCGACAACGACAAACAAAACAGCAAAACAACAACAAAAAAACGATAACATCATACCATCAAAAACACCAACAAAATCACCATGCTGTTTAAAAACAAGCGGAACGTCGCAAATTCAATCAATCAATAGATGTTAGTTGATGCGGCTGTACAACTTAAGCACTTCATTATCGCTCGTTAAGCAAATTTAGTAATAGGACTTGGTAATTCTAGCTGCCAACTAAAAGTGTGACAATTAATATACAAGTGTATAAATTGTATAGGTAACTAACCAGCTAACGGAACAGAATCGAGCACAAACAGACCGGACAGAAAAAACCCGTGATGTCGAGCCACATGAGCAAATACCTACAAAATTTTGGTTAATAGCGATTAGTAACTTAATATATTTAGTTTTAATATGCGCGTGGCATTAGATCTAAATGCATTATATGCACTGCGCAATTCACTTATACAAACACACACAGTAGTAATTTGCTAATTGGCTATATTTAACGATGCAGCTTATAGAAATGGAATTAGTGATATAAGGACTTGTTTTTGTTATGCGTATCTCGAAAACACTAACTATGACATGAATAATTCTTCTCAATCAGGCAATGGTATTTATGGTAAAAAGTAAAATTTACAAACAAAGCCTTCTTATAGAACCTGCATAAACATATCCAAATATAATTTAAAACATATATAATAAATGTATGTAATATACTTATTATTGAGTGTACCTATCAGTAAACACGGATTATTTAAGTGTTGTTATTTTTTATAATCAAAATTTTAATCCAACTAGCTCAGTTAAATCCTGATTCAAGCTTGTTTTTGAAACGCGCCAATTGTTATTAAGTTGATAAACTATATAAAAGTTAGTATATTTAACATTTTCACGTAACTTATTTGAACTATTTTATCGGACCGTTGTGTAAGTAAAAGTCAGGAGGGAATTTTAATCAACATTTTTTGCGAATCTTTTGCATCGTCAGCAAATTACCGCATCACTCCTCAATACATCGTAATAGATCTCTTCGCATAATTACATATCTCGAGGGGTAATTTGACTTTGTGTAAATTAATTGCATTAAATTCGTTAAGAAGGCAGGCTATTATTGGTATGTGTACATGACAAATTAATCTGCCTT
>NW_014577476.1:171592-172522 GCF_000485595.1 Priapulus caudatus
TGAGCAAGAAAGCGAGAGAGATACAATGAAATGAAGAAATATCAATAATAAATGACGACAAATCAAAATTGGTTGTAGCCGAATGAGACCATTTACTTTTGTATCTTTTGCTATTCAACGTGAACAGATAAATGAGAGAATGTGAGTGCATTATTCAGGTTCAAGACCTAGTTGCTAGAGTGCTCTTCAAAGCAGGAGTATGTATTTCAGAGCCGCTACATAGCCATGTAATGGTGATTTGATGATCTAGCAAAAGCAGACGAGTCAACTATGGATCACAACTGTTAAGGGAAGAACTCTATTAACTTCTCGTAGCGTTCACCATTTCACAAGACTTTCACACACGGGAAATAGACTAACTCTCGTCCATAACCCAGATGTGAGCTAAGATTACGCCCTATGCGGTTTTGGTATCGTTGGGCTTGGCAGCAGATGCCTCTTTTATTACGCTGAAATAATTAGCGGGATTGCCAATTACTATAACATCATCTTGGATCCTAGTTTAATTTATGCGGCTGTATGGCAACGATTTGAATAATTCACCACCTTATCTCCTTATACGCGAAAGGAAGAAACGTCACGTTCCTGTATGCAGGCAAGCAACGGATTGTTTGTGAAAAATGTTTCTAATCAAATTTCATCACGAGACAGGCTTACAGTACTGCAGCGCAAACTTTGAAAATCTTTTATTTCAAGCTAGCACACCCACGCGGAACGAGTTTATTGCATATGGCTCAGAATAAATTTGCATAGCAATTCGAATCGTTATGAGTTTGCAGAGATCTGCCAGTGAGGGGTCATCATGTAACCGCCCTGCCAGTGAGGGGTCATCATGTAACCGCCCTGTGAGGGGTCATCATGTAACCGCCCTGTGAGGGGTCATCATGTAACCGCCCTGTGAGGGGTCATCATGTAACCGCCCTGCCAGTG
>NW_014577476.1:172963-191506 GCF_000485595.1 Priapulus caudatus
GCGGCCAGTGAGGGGTCATCATGTAACCGCCCTGCCAGTGAGGGGTCATCATGTAACCGCCCTGCCAGTGAGGGGTCATCATGTAACCGCCCTGCCAGTGAGGGGTCATCATGTAACCGCCCGGCACGTTTCCTTCCCACAAACTTATTGGCGACAATTTGGAAATGCTCGCCGCCATTTGCTTACAACATCCTTTTCAACGTTCTGCGATTTGGCTGATACTCATTGTCTATCAACAGCCTAGCCACCTAGCCACCTAGCCACCTAGCCACCTTAATGCACATTACACTTTCGGCACATTACACGCATGGTGGCAGCCTAACTGAGGCATAGCTCCCATATATATTTATATGGAGAGCCCGCATACATGCTATGGGGTAGCAGCCCTGAGTTAGGGTCAGGTTGACATGCTTGAAGCCACGTGAGTTTGACTCAATCGGGAATGGAGCCATATGGGATCGTGACAGCGGTGACAGTAGTAATGTTAAAACACACTTGTATGCGTTACACACGGAAGGAAAATAAAGGATATAGATTCATATGTAAGGTCATACATTGCCATGGCACATAAATCAACGACAAAGCATAAGTGGTGTTTTGGGACAGTGGGAAAGATTCTTACCCCCAAATAAATTTTCCTTGTTAAATGTAGGGTGATCCTATTTGAACTTATGACATGGCATAAGGCGCCACCTGCTGGTTGAACTGGTCACTGAGATAGCATTTGCACATGAAAGAACCAAGGAGCAAGGTTTATATCATTGCCTGATGGAAGAGGGCGTGCTCGAATTGAAGAAAATTGGATTGAACTAGGTCAAGAGTAAATTGTGCAGCAAGTTGTTGAGCGGTGCGATCTAGGAAAACTGAGCATTGGTTCAAGACAGACTTTCAATCACTATCACCTTCCGACATTGAATGACTTTCGCGAATTTTAGAGCGTGTAATTCGCCATATTTGTCTAGTATGTTTACATCGACTGTAACCCAATGCTTAGTTTCGGTTGCCAATCAAATTAAATACGTGTGTTTGCATTTCTTACAGAGCCCCACCTCCGAATGCTGAAACAAGCAAACTGTTCTTATCAATACGTCCACCGTAGCCAATTTTATAATGATAGTCAATATGCACAATTTCAGCTGCTTTCGAAAAATTGCAAAAAAAACTGTCAATAGCTTATATTCAGCAAATGGCTGGACAAGCTATACGGTTTCACCCGTGAATTAGTATGGAATTCATTCCTCACGCTGCGCCGTTTCGATGGAATTTTCTTTTAGAATCAGCGCAGCAAGCCTGATATATATATTCCCGCGGGTGAGATTTTAAAATGATTGCAGACGTGAAGTTTTCATTATCCACGGGAAATGCAGTAGAAAGCTCGGAGTGCTGAGGTTTCGCCGGGCTTTTCACGTACAGCCGCTCTGGCAGATTTCACTATTCTGTCCGCTGCATACCCGCTAAAAGAGCCACACACTCTTTGATAAACCTACGTCTTTATTAGCAAAATCGATTCGGATTTTCCGCGCAGTGGCATGGCCATCCCGAGCCGACAGCCTGGAGAATATATAGCGCGTCGGGAAACTGCCGTCTATGGCCGGGGCATTAGAACATGATGGAGCTGGTGTCGATTTTTGAGGTGACTGGTTTTAACCGCGCGCGCAACGAAATGATTGCAGCTTATAGGCGTAAATGAAGAGGCGACTAAACTATAGTCGCACCGAGACTGCGAGAGGGTAGACGATGCAGGATATAGCTCAGTATAAAACTTTGAATAGGAAATGAAATTGACAACAGCTAATCCGCGGGAAAGTGCAAAGGAATCGACGAGAAATGGGTTTCTTATAGTGGGGATAACATATGGCTGGCCGTGGCAAGCGATTGATTGTATATTGGTCCAACAGGGAATTTCCCTATGTAGGGAAGCGAGGCATGGTAACGGAATGCCGGCTGTCAAGTCATTTAATTTTCGTTTTAATACTAGTTTCCTCCTAACTCACAATGTGCGTAAATGTAGTTATAGTAACGAAGGAATACTGCATATACAGTACTACACACGCATGCGATTGGGTTGGCAGTGTATAATCTCCAGTACGTAATTATTCACACTTAAAATTTACTACGTAAATTCTGCGACGGATGATATTGTAAGACATTTCATAATTACGTCACGCACTCATTAACTCGCAAATCCAGTAAGAAAAGTAATATCCTGCTGTATATACATCAGTACAGTGCCGCAAACCATACATTTATTATAAATAGCAAGCAATCTAGCAATGTGCACGTACGCATATATGCATCCAGGAACGCGACATAAACATATAAACCTGATGATTAGGTAAACCATGCACATAAAGTAGTTTATTTGGTTGCGCGTAACAATTACGCTTAAATCTGGTTACTAACATACGGCAAGTAGACTGTTCATTATTGGATACAGACAAACATCAGGCGACACGTGTGTCTAAACAAGTGCCTAAGACAACTTCAACTAAGTGTTAATATCACCACAATATCCACAAAAGCACCTGAACATTGCAGTGGCTGTTAGGGCAAAGGTAATTTAAGAAAATGCTGTTACATTACGATCTTGGTAGAAATGTTTCATTAAGATATATCATTCTATAGATGTCAAGCGTGAAAAGCTGTGTAAATACAGATTCTATACACATTTCCTCCACAATATATGCACGGGCGCTTGTGACAAGGTTCTCAATATATGAGTAACGTCAAAGGCAATAAAATTATATATATCACGACCGAATAGAGCGTAAACACGATCTACATTGTGAGATCTTGGTTTTTTCAATAGGAGGACTGTCGCCATACTAATCTGCGCTGCCAGCCGGCCTGACGATAAATACGGTGTAATTAACAGAAATTGGGATTTGGCAAAAAGCTGTGCGCAAAGGCAAAAGGAAATTAAAGACCGACTTCGATTTATTGCCGCATGGCCGATCCTACTAAGGGTATTACTAAAAACATGCTTTTTCACCGATCACACGTGATCAAGCGATACACGTGAGCACACAAGCGTTCAGGAATCCGCACCCTATCAACGATCGTTTTCTTGCGCATATGCCTGCTGTAATTAAGAACGCACTACGAAGTAAAGTTACAAGCCGGGCCCACCGGGGAGAAGACCTGTTTTTACTTGTCCGCGAGTAAACTTCATTAATCTAGTGGTAAAATGCTCGAGCAATTGTGTATCGCCGTGGGACTCTAATTGCATGACCTATCACAATAGTTTAAAATGTACTTAATGGCACATTGCCGGGAACACGGTGATGTGGACTGCGAGCCAATCTTACGCAGACGTTGATGCCGGTGAATGGCTGCATGGATGGTACAATTGATCCAAGCGAGAGCTTGCTTAGAAATACAGCCAAGAATGGTGGGCTTTACAATTTGCAGGAATGAAATCTGCGGTCCTATCGATCAATCCGCTTGTGTTTTCATCATATTAATGCCGTAAACAGCCGAACAGGGCTGACAGCTATATATATACGGCGGTGAGTGATTTTGCGAAAGCGATTAACCGGTTGCAGCCTTAGGCGTACTAGCTGGCCTAGAAAACTATTGATACGAGTTGATTAGTACAGAGGCGCCTTTTTGTGATGTTAAAGATGTCCGCCGTCGTACATATTACACGGCGCGCTGGCTATTTATTGAGCTCTAAATTCCTGATCAGCTCGACTTGATACGAGCTCGCAAGCGAATGAGCGAGCGTGTGGCTATCAATATAAAGAACGGTGCGAGAACGCGCGTTACGATATAGATGTGGCAAGTAATTTTCGCATTCGTTTACGCTGTGGCGTAGAAGCGACGAGCGCGCTCCGATGCAAATTTTCGGCCGCCTATACCCGCGTCGAAAAATTTCTCACCGCCGAAGGCATGCCAGAGCTGCATAATGGCGCTAGCGAGTCTCGTGTGCTGTGTAATGACGAAGATATAGAATTATTTAACTTGTATAGAACTTAGCGACGCGGGTCATTTAACGTAAGCAGCATAACGTCATAGGTTATTTAGTCAAAATAGTTCAAGGTAACATGAGCCGAGCGCAGCGAGCGACACGGGTCGCACACCTATATAACGTCATAGGTTATTTTAGTCGACAAATATCAGTCAAAGTAACAAGTGAAAGTTGTACCACGAATATCCCAAGAAACAGAGTGACATTTTAGCACCTACACAAGGCCGAGAGAAACACGTCACAGTTTGATGTCGCATGCCGACTCATGGAAAACAAACAACGAACGCCGCCGACAAATGTGAACTATGTGAACTATGAGAACATGAATCGAACTGCCGCGATTCCCAATAAGTTCTAGAAGCTTTCAGCTGCCGTTCTCACGCTAGAGAAAGAAGTCTCTCACTTTCAGTTGTCCATAAAATTCTGGAGAAGGACATAGGATTGCACCATCCGCACGTCATAGGCTTATTTTAGCCCATGACGACATTATTGCACCATCCGCACGCAACAAGGCCTTGAGGACACTTGGGCCATGCATTCCTCCAGTTGCATAAATACCGAACAGTTTCGACAGAAAGGCAGAGACAGTTCCACGGTGCTGACAGACGCTGTCAGCACCTGCTGCTCTCACCTGCTTTCGTCGCCACCCTATACCGTCGCCGCTGGACATGATGAGGACCTGCAGGACTCCTAGGTCGTAAGATATAAACCATTTGTAACACGTATTTGCTTACTGGCTGGCGTGGCTACCTATGTACTGTATGTATTTGGCATTATTATGTTGTCCATTAAAGAATAGAGTAACTGTAGTAATTCTGTGGTTATAGCATTATACTGTCTGTGGCTTAAGTGCAATATCACACGTATCTGTTGTACAAATGAACCTGTTCACACACTATACGATCACACGTGCCTACGACACGGGCTCACGAGCTCCGCTATAGCTGTGTGCCGATGAAAACAACACCGTCACTGACGCGGGTGTGCATGCGGCTTCTTTATACGCCGTGCAGTGCGCTAACTAGCCGAGGTATCACGCTGACTCGCGCTATCAAGACACATTACAAACAATCAGTCTTCTAGCAGCGTGATTTCCTGCACGAAAGCAAAGATTGCTTATTCGCTAGTTTAAAGAGGAATTCGCTGTATTTGTGACATTCTGCCAGGTCCGGTAGGGAGTCGCGCGCGATTACGCTAACGCGATAACGAAATCGCAGGAAACGTCAATAATAGCAGTCGAGTTTTGCATCCACGGCGCGCGCACGGCACAGCATCGTACAGCGCCAGTAAGTACAGCACTGTACGCGGGTATTGATAAGTAATCAAATTTTGTTTCTTTTCATATGCACAGGCACAATATGACACACCATAATCAATTATATTATATCCTCATTAATGATATGAGCGCATGAGGTGTATTATGCATTCATGTAATACATAAGTGCATTAGAGTGCTGCTGTAGATACGTACTCCGCATGCCCTTAAACTCAGAGCTAGGGCTAAAAAACACCTAAAAGCAACGACATTGCCGGCGGGCATGGTGATAATAAATTTACAACCCTTACGCCACTACCATTGCACTACCCTTGTACTACCATGGAAATATAGTTGGTAGCTCTGATCAGCCAACAAACGCGCACACAGTCTCAAACAATAACATGCTGAAATGCGACAACGGATGAGTGGGATACAGGTGGGTGGGCTTTCATTTTCAGCTGTGAATCATGACAGCTGGCTATATTGGACTGGCCACGTTACGCGCATCGGTCTGCAATGATCATGATCAATGGATCATGCGATGTCACTGAAGCCATTCCATACGCCAGGCAGTGAAAATGCAAGTATAAATCCGCGAAATATACGCTGTGAGCATGGGTGTTCGCAATGCTCTGCAAATGTTATTCAAAAATGAAATGGACTGAGAAAAAGCACAGATCCTCCAGTGTTATATCATACGACAAGGAAGGTACGCGGGAAATACAACACACCACATAGAACGTGCACATAGAACGTATACAAATAGGATGTAGACATGGTACACGCGTTGAATGTACATCTATAATGTGCATATAGGATATCGGCGTCTGATATAACGCACTATATTTACTAGATGTACAAATATGGTGCACGCATGCAACGTAACATACCCGATGGAATGTAACGTACAACATGGAATGTAACGCACTGCACGGAAGGAAACGTACCACGTAAAAATTTAATGCAATACACTACATAGGATGTGGCGCAATGGATTGGACGTATACATGCAACGCAACGTATTGAATGGGATGCGCTAGTAGAGAGTGTAGCGTGGACAAAGTCATACGATTATTTTTAGGCAGTTTTAATAAATTAAACATAATTGTCAATGTGTCAATACAACAGTCAGCCAAACAAAACCATTCAGTTTATATATTTAGATATTCAAAACCATTTTGCTACGTCGTCACATATATCTTCTACAAAATTCCTACATGCGCAATTCCATTCCGTACCTACGTTTCTCGCATTTCCATCACAGAAAGTAGTATTTTAAAACGAACGCGATAATGTAGCTCCCGTTGTCCGACGTAAATCACAAATGGACCTACACAAGGACACAGAATATTTCACTCTCCTATTGAAAATACCCAATATAATAAATGCCGAGACTGATATTTTGACGGATATTTACATTTACAATCTTTTTTAAATAACTTTCCATTTCGTAATCATTTGATTTGAATCCTTATACAAATAATGCCAGCATTACGACAAACTACCGTAGAGGCGGACTAAAACGACGTTACAACTTAATACCATCAATACTAATACTGAACCGTATACAATTATACACCATTATAATTATTATAGATATCGTGCGCATTTTGATAAGCGTAAGTGGTGGGCTACTAAGCGAATGAAGCCAAAGGTGTATCGCCGCCAACAGTGAGGATCAGGTATAAAGGAAAGTTTCGCTAACTAGTCATACGGTGCTTTTAGCGAGAGCAACAGAAACGACGACAACGACAACAAAACAGCAACAACAACAAAAAACGATAACATCAATACCATCAACAACAACAAACAATCACCATGCTGTTAAAACACGGACGTCGCAATTCATATCAATAGATGTTAGTTGATGCTGCTGTACAACTAAGCACTTCTATCGCTCGTTAGCATTTAGTAATAGGACTTGGTAATCTAGCTGCCAAACTAAAAGTGTGACAATTAATATACAGTGTATAAATTGTATAGCGTAACTAACCACGCTAACGGGAACAGGAATAGAGCACAAAAGACCGGACAGAAAAAACCGTGATGTCGAGCACATGAGCAAATACCTACAAAATTTTGTTAATGCGATTAGTAACTAATATTATTTAGTTATATGCGCGTGGCATTAATCTAATCGCATTATATGCACGCGTCATTCACTTATTACAACACACACAGTAGTAATTTCTAATTGGCTATATTTCACGATGCAGCTATATGATATGGAATTAGTGATTATAATGGACTTGTTTTGTTATGCGTAATCTCTGAAAAACTAACTATGAACATGATTTCTTCTCAACAGGCATGGATTATGGTAAAAGTAAAATTTACAAACAAAATTCTTAATAGAACCTGCATAAACATATCCAAATTATAATTTACATATATAATAAATGTATGTAATTAACTTATTATTGGAGTGTACCTATCAGTAACACGGATTATTTAAGTGTTTGTTATTTTTTATAAAATCAAAATTTTAAATCAACTAGCTCAGTTAAATCCTATTCAAGCTTGTTTTGAAACGCGCAATTGTTATTAGTTGATAAAACTATAAAAATGTTAGTATATTTAACATTTTTACGTAACTTTATTTGAACTTATTTTATCGACCGTTGTGTAAGTAAAAGTCGGAGGAATTTAAAATCACATTTTTTGCGAATCTTTGCATCCAGCAAATATGCATCACTCCTCAATACATCGTATAATCTCTTCGCAAATACATATCTCGAGGGGGTAATTTGACTTTGTGTATTAATCATTAAAATTCGTTAGAGCAGCATTATTGGTATGTGTACATGACAAATTACTGCCTTTCGTCTGAAATGAGTTTTGTATTGATTATGAAATCGGCCAACTTTACCATCGCGCAATAGGTCAATTTTGTTTCTGTACTTGACACTGCATACTAAAGATCATTTGAAAAGAGGTGTGGGTGTGTGTTTGCGCAATAACTCACGGGTAACTAGACTTGTGCATGCCGTGGGAGCGTTCTTGGCTGATCGTGCATGTATGCCCGTGTATGTGTGTAACCCTCGCATATATAGGTGATGTGTGAACCAGTCTGACGATAAACAAACAGAGCTGTAGTTACTGAAAATGCTGCAAAATATGGAATAGCAGAATTTCCAACATTTATCCACTTTAACATCCTGCGGATAGGCGAGAGATCAACCGGCATCAGACTGGCATTATAGTCACCTGTATAAAGCTTAATTCTCAAATTATCCATTGCAATTTCGCAAGAAGAAAGCTGTCATAGATTTTCTCCCTGGCACAAATAACGTCAAAATGATGTCACTTTAACGAAAGTTTTGTAAGAATCGAATTTCGCGTTTCTTATATTTGTGAAAATGTTTGCTAAATAGTAATAGATATTAGTCGTGCTAATTATATCTCGTCCAATCACTACTAATTTTCAAACCTCTCAAGTACAATCTACAAATGTCGAGGCTCGCGTGTCTATTTCTCATCAGAACATGAAATCTTTTATAAAGCAGATAACAAATGTTTTAACATTAACACAATGACTTATATTACCCCTAATATTGGAAATGTAGCCTATAAAGACATATTATAACAAAATACCTCACTCTCAAGAAAAAACCGGCTTTCATCTGTGGCAATTAATCGTCAAACTCGACTTGTGGAAGTGAGTATCGCCGATTATGTCTTCGTGGTAAATATATGCATGTACCGAACACTTTGGCGTGGTGTGAAGTACTAGTTCCCACGCACGCACCCCCCCCCCATACACAAAAACGTGCACACACGCACGTGTACACGCGCAGGCGGACGGACACCCACAAGCCCGCTCACGCACAACACAACACACACGCGCGCGCGCACACACACACACACACACACACACACACACACACACACACACACACACACACACACACACACACACACGACCTACGACTGCACCCAGCACTCGGTTTAATAACAGACTGGAGGTATTGGCGCGCGACGCGCTCATCACGAACGCGTGGAGCTCTATCCTTAATTAGTACCCTCGGTGATTCATAATACTCGGTGCGCAGTGACCGACTATATATATAATCACAGCTGCGGGATCATCGCTACTCGGCAAACCTCAGATGACTACGTGGCTCCCCTTCATCACTACGGTTCCATCACGTAGCTTGATATGTACCAACGCCTTATATTTATAATCCGCTAGAATTTGACCGCATTACCGATAGGGAACTGCAGCCCTATTTGCTAGCTTAGTCTTTGAATAAATGCCTGGTATTTTGAGACTCACTGCAACTCCAACATTTATATGGTTATATTTTTACATGTACTTATGTTTTAATGTACTTTATGTTTTCATGTATGTTTATGTACATGTGTTATGTTTTAATGTATGTATGTTTTAATGTATGTTTTTATGTTTTATATGTACTTATGTTTAATAAATTAAAAATTGCGCTGATTGTCTGTCTGGAGTCGTCCATTCTCGCAAGAATATTTGGTTAGGAGCGAGCATGACCAATGTGTTATACACTCGAGATTAGGTGTGGGTACGGAAACGGCCGAGGTGTGCCGAGTAGGTGAACTGTGTTATATACGGGCGTGGTTAGACATAGGTAGAAAATCAACCGAGGTGTGCCGAGTAGGTGACCTGTGTTATATGCGGGCGTGGTTAGACATAGGTACGGAAACAGCCGAGGTGTGCCGAGTAGGTGACCTGTCAAATATACGGGCGTGGTTAGACATAGGTACGGAAACAGCCGAGGTGTGCCGAGTAGGTAACCTGTCAAATATACGGGCGTGGTTAGACATAGGTAGGAAATTAGCCGAGGTGTGCCGAGTAGGTGACCTGTGTTATATGCGGGCGTGGTTAGACATAGACACGCATGTACACACACCGTGGCACAAGCGCGCAGACAAATACACGCACACATGCAAGCACGCACGTACACACACGCACGAACACACGCATTCAAGCGCTCGCACGCGTAGAAACAGGCAGGCGCAAACAAATCGCATTTCATCAGATTCCATGTGCGCTGCCGAACTACTAGAAGCTTTTACTTTCAGAGCGATAAGTCTACACCAGACTAATGTACGTGAGCGTGCATGTAACTAAAAAACGCGTGTACTAAAGCGTGTAACATCATCAGCGAAAAAAACACGTCCGTCCCTCTCCGAAACATATCGTCGCTAAAATATTAAAATATATCTAGTGAATATGAAAATATTTCCGAAAATGTGTGGGGTCCACCACATGTGTCAAACCACAGTGTGGCGCGACCGTTTGACCGGAAACGGGACCGGAAGGCATCGGCATCCTCGTCGTCAGGCGATGAGCGAATGTCACCGGAAGATGACAACGACGCAGCGATGACGTAGATAGCACGTAGATCCGCATGTGTCACCTGTCAACTTGTGTCCGGCACAGATTTACTGTGATACTGTCGTACAGAATTAGTGCCTGTGTGTGTGTGTGTGTGTGTGTGTGTGTGTGTGTGTGTGTGTCTGTCTGTCTGTCTGTATGTCTGTCTGTCTGCGTGCGGGCGTGCGTGTGCACGCGTGTGGGTACAGACCGACATCGTAATAGCCCGCAACTCATTATGTAGTCAGTGAGACATATAGAAGACATTTCTTGCTCGTTATTAATGATTCTTACATGTACAACTGCTCTCTGGTGATGGATTTATGCTTCGTCGTGGTTTCGATCGCGTACATGCTTCCACGTGCTAACAGCTCAACTGGTAAGTATATGGCATCGTAGATTTTATGCAGCAACCAACAATAAAACGACCGTAGTCCCCGTCGCCAAAGGCTTGTATTATTATATCCATTGAAAGCGATTTCTTCTGACGTCATCTACTGCAAACTGCAATTTTATGTACATATCGACGATTGATCTCCAAGGGCATTTCACTCACCATAGGCCGCTTATCCCAATCCTATCCAGCAATAAAATATGTTGTCAGATGTCACAATTGAGCTGCTTTTGAAATGAAAATATTTTTAGCGCGAAAACATTAAAATTCGAGAAGTAGACTGTAGCAATATGAAGCTGTATCTGATGTTTTCTCGCCGAAGTAGACTGTAGCTATATGAATTAAGCTGTAACGTTTTCTCGCCGAAGAGTGTCTATGTGTATATATCAAGAAATACGAAACTAGGACTGAGACGTTCTAGCCGCTAGCCTAGTAGAAACGCCTTTGTGACGCTGGAATCTCGGTGTTCCTTTATTGAAACCTTACTTCTACGCGGTTTTCAATGCTGTTGACTTCGGTAACATTATACTTGCGTTTGTTAGGTTCGTTCTCCAACGTACGCCGCAAAGTAATGGTATCCATTGTAACTATCTAGTGCGGGTCGGGCGTGCATTTGAATCGCGTTGAGCATTGGGATGTCCGAGGTCCTGAATGATCTCACAGTCTCGTATGCGTGTGTGAAGAGCGCCGGCTGTTTGCATGCCTCTCAGCATGCGTGCTTGCATGTTTGCATGCATACACGTGTTCATTCGCGGGTGCTTGCCTGTCTATTCGCGTGCGTGCGTGCGTGCGTGAGTACGTGCGTGCGTGTATGCGCGCGTGCGTACGTGTATGCGCGCGTGCGTGCTTGAGGACACGCCGGCGGGCGTGTATCGGGGAGTGCATTACTTTCGCAGTATTAACTACAGGCTACTATTCCACATTAGGAAGTCAAAAACGAATTGAAAATCGCATTGCCGACTATAGGGCCAATCCATTCATGTGCATTTTAGAGGCGCTTCCTATACTAAACGGCAGTGGAGAGCACTCGCAAGTGAAATCAAGTATCTTCCCTTACACAAAAAAATCAATTATGTACACAGTTATATTGCCGACTATACACAGCTCACAATGATAACGTTTAATGGCAAGACAATATAATAATGGTTTCAAAATTCTGGGTTACATGTTGGAAATATGTTTGTATAAGCATCCCGACACTCCTCACCCACGCACACTCGCATGCATGCACCCCGCGCACGGGAACACACACATGCACACACACACAAGAGAGAGCGACAGAAAGAGAGAGACAGACGGAGAAAGAGAGAGAGAGAGAAAGACAGACAGAGAGAGAGGGGGAAGAAGGAGAGAGATAGAGAGAGAGCGAGAGAGAGCGAGAGATAGAGAGGAAGAAAGATAGAAAGAAAAAAAGAGAGAGAGAGCGAGAGAGCGAGAGAGAGCGAGAGCGAGAGAGAGAGAGAGCGAGAGCGAGAGAGAGAGTAAGAGCCAGAAACAGAGAAAGCGAGAGGGAGGGAGAGAGAGCTAGGCAGTTGGAAAGCAATATAAAGAGAGTTGGAGAAATGGGGGAAGGCGAAAGAGAGTATGCGTGCGTTGTGGGAACCAGATAACGACAGTGCAGATTACGCTGTATTCCGTTTCACTGACTTTTACATTTCAACTATATCGGGGACTACACAGTGACACGTACACATCTATGCGCGCTATGTTGAATGGCCCACTCTAATTGGGTCTATCTAGATGTTTATTTATCATTCTGCTCTCACAGTGTATCACAAACCCATTTCACTGTCTCGCCTTGTAATTTGCAAAGTGCCAATTGAGTTTCTGTTTTACTTTGAGGTGCTGTTTAGTATGGCACTCACAACATTGAGTGTTTGCCTGCACGCTTTCACCAGCCAGGCTTTTCCATGTTTACCTTGCCTCGGCATTCTCTGCGTGGAACACTTGTTTTCTGACACTTGTAATGAGAGTACCAGCTTTGTGTGGCGCTTGCAGGCGAGCTGAATGCCAATTATTCCCCCTCTACTATCTGTAGATTTGTTTGTGCCAGGGTGGCCTAGACGATTCCTGATATATTTTCAAATGCATTCTTTTGTACGGCTTAATTACGCCGTTATAAGGCATCGTTATATGTACACAACGTCCGCGTTCGTCAATTTAAGTGGGACGAGCGGGTATATACTTCTAGATGTGCGTCACCCGTAATGTGGCTCATACTGTACATGTGCAGAAATTATGTAAAATAGATCAGGAAATATTGCCCGGCATGGAAATGGCAATGCATAGTATTAACAATACGTTATGGTAGGATGAGATGGGCTGTAGACAGCATATACTCCCGCTATTCCCGTGGGATTCAATGACTACTGGCACACTATATGTAGTTTCATTCATTCCTTGTCAGTTTCATGTCTGATTCATCGATTTTAATTGTTAGAGATCAATTTATATTTTTATTCCGATGGCATGTGAGCTGAATTACATTAGGTTGGTTAATTGTTGAAACTGAATTTCTGCGCAACAGCAGCAGCTAATCATTCGTGCATCGAACAGCTTTATAGAGGATCACACAATCACATCAAACCGCATATACACTTGCTCAGTGTAACAGTCAGATGGTTTCCAACTACTATACACAAGCTCTTTTTAGTCAATTATTTCAAAACGACTTTACCGTACGTAAGCTATATATATATATATAAGAAGAAAGAAGAAGAACTAGAATAAACACTGCTTCGCGCCATCGATTGCTGCTACGCTGTACGGAAATGGAATGTTCGAACCAGTGCAAGGACGGTATATCAAAATTTCAAGATATATCATAGAGTAAAAACAGCTGTGAAATGATAAAAAAAACTCATCCCTAGAATTTACTGCGAAACCTGATGATTGCGATAATATATGCGACAGGTGAATTTTCTTTTACCTGGTTACGTTTGTTTAGTTTTGGCGGGGTCATCCGCAGTTTGTACGAAACTCGTACATTTCGTTTTGTCTCTGTATTTTCATATTGCATGGGAAAACGATAAGGATCGCCCGTGACTGAATAAAACATTGAAAATGGTAAAGCAGTTGAGTATTACCATAATAAATGATGTGTAGACTAAAGCTAGTAGATACTGTGTAATTGTCCTTGTTCTCTCCTTGGTATGTTTTACTCGCCTTTTTCTCCCGCAATGTGATGCTTACGAGTAACAGCTACAGGTATGAAACAATTCCACGTTTCCATAAAGCTGGATGTTTTTCTGTAATCAGGAGTAATGGACGCTGCCAGATCAGATCATGATCAGCTTCCCGAAAACAAGTCCTAACTTCATCATATGGTCCGTGTAATAGGATTGACAGTATTCACTGCGTATCATCGATCTGTTAGACAAACATTATAGAAGGTTTTGACTGACAAAATAGTTCAAAGAAAGGGTGAAATTCTAGGTAGCCTGCCTATACGTATATTAGTAGATGGCGCCCGTGTCAGTACCCGTTCTCAGTGACGTAATAATTACGGAACCTGTGATCACGTAGTCCCGCTGCGCGGATTTTGTATAAAGTGACTGCCATTAATAATAACCCGACTTACATGATGATCTCATAAAAACTGACGCGCCGAGAGAACTGCTGGCCCCATCTCACTGACGACCGTGTCACTATGCACGCGTTCTCGCTAATAGGCAGTTACTGACATCTCGCTTATAACGTTGGCCGAGATTTTGTCCCGTTTTGGCAGTCATTGCCGTTATATCGGTTTTATCACGTGCAAAATAATAGCTACACTCCGGCTATTAGACGAGTTTTCGGCCAATTTTACGTGGACAACAATTATATACTTACGTGAAATCTTGGAAGGTTTCTATAATCTCAAACACGTAATATTACAGTTTATCTATACCTATACATCCAGCATCAATATGGCAATACGCAACGTTTCAATGAAATTATTCGAACTTTCGAACGATGCTATCAACTGTATATATAAAACTTGTAAAATACATTTTACAATACATACTGATCATCAACTGATACATCTTAGATTAGTAATTTAAAGCCTTCTTTTACCCACACGCTGCAAAACAGTCGACTGAATCCTATACTTGGAATGTTGTATAACAACGCCTTCTGGTGTTTTATGTAGAGATTGTTACGTACGGAGCATACGATGTCGATCTGTAGATAACCCTAAGCTATTTATAAATGATAAAAGGGAGTTATTATACGATAAGTAACGCTTTCGACCTTTTATTGCCATATTAGTAGAATGAGGCTGGAAACCTTCAACTAGTTACACGATTACTTTCACAAACCAAACGAAGGAAAAGTAAATGAAAATTTCCCTAAAATTGACTCTTTATCTACTACAGCTACATTTGGTAAACGAGTTATAAAAGGCGTATAATGAGCTTGCATGCATGTGCGGAACTATCCACCCTTATGAAACGCAAAACTTAACAAAACACGTGACGTGTCATAGATTCTGCTATATTAGCGACAGTCAATTTCTCAATAAGCAAAAGATTTGGCAGTGGTGGAGTTACTTTAGTTCCTCTAAATATGCTTGTTTCTATTGATGTACCACCTATCCACCACTGAACCTCCAAGAAAAATTGAAAGTACGTAATAGTCGAAAATAGTAGAAGGCAGGAGCTGTAATTTCCGCACAATTATGCTAATGTCGCTGTACTTTGTGTTTAGGCAAAACGATATGAGGTTCTGCGATGCGATCACCGTAATCTCGACAAAATTAGCATAAATTGTTATAATTTAAGGCAAGCTTCATGGACTTCTATAAAGCCATCTTTGTGGCCAGATGTGCCTGACTGGCGCTGTGGGATTTTCATTCATGCGATTTGACGCGCTTGCCTGGACGTATATTACTAACTGCGTTTTATTATCGATGTGTTTGCCTGGATTCTACTGTTTGTACTTCTAGCGATGTTTGGTTATATTTTATAATAATCATTTGGTTAGCTTCACCCACACACGTGTACGTAAGTGTGGCAGAGTAGGCCTACAGCGAACACTATAACTAACCATTTCACGATTCTTACAAGCGTTTTTTTCTGCTTGACGTCTAATTATGGCAGATGGAGTCGTCGTCGTATCAGGTACTACAGATATGTACCCGAGGTACATATATGTATACACAAGTGTACCTGACCAATGTTGTGTCTACATAACCGTACCGCTGCGCTCCATAAATATACCCAGGCGGGAAGTCTCGTTCAGTCACGTGGTATTGTCGTAAAAGCTGGAAAACGGTATAACATAGGAAGAATTTAGCGCCTTCTGATTGGCTGGAATTTGGCAAGATGTCAGCCTCCATGACTTGTAGCCAAAATCCCGAATTATCTACCAAAAACCCTGAGGTCAGCTGTAAACTAATCGGTCCATGAACATAAACAGAAAGTAGAACAAAAACGTATTGCGTATAGGCCCCTACACTGCATATCCTGATACCTGTTAATACTGCCGTATATACGCGGAACGATACGGATACGCAAATCGTATCATCATTTCCTAACTAAACCAAACTCAGCAGCTATAAGCACAGACCCTCTCATAACTTAAGATTAAGATAAAAATAACACATTTGCACAGAGAATTGCAATTATAGTAATATTATATGTTATATTAATGAGTAAAATATGTGTTTTTTTATGGAAAATACATCAGAAAACTTACTTATCTAACGGTTATAAACCAAAACAAACATTTACAAATGGCGTTTGGTCTCTTGTTTTGAAGGTTTACGACATTCTCGTACTTTATCGCGTGGTTTCATATGCTGCCCGCGGGGCAGGTACGTTTATGTAAACACAGGGTACATATTATATGCTGAGAAGATACAAATCTGGTACACTCGTGTATACATATACGTACCTCGGGTACATATCTGTAGTACCTGATACGACAACGACCCCTTCAGCCTAATTATGTGTTCTTGTTGTGTTTCCTTGCACGTCTCATCGCTGTGTGTGCGTGGACATGTGTGGTATGTGCAATTCGATACGACTAACGAGGTACGCATAAACACAGCAGACGCCATGCGCGCGTTAGCTTGCATACATTAATGAACGAGTGCATGCAGCGGCCTGTGCAATATTAATGCGAATGTATTGTGCACTGCATTCGCACGTTTAGTGTATACTGGCAAGTACCTTCAGTTATTTAGCCTGCAAAGAGGATGCCAACGAGTGATGTTAGTATGTGAGGCCACTTGGTCCATTAAAACTCCGACTACATCACTCCCTTGGAACCCATCGCTGTTTTTATACGGAATTAAAAAAACGGCATTGACTCTCGGCGGATCAACCTCCTCATTGATTTATGAAGATGTCGCGTCAGGGGAATACACAATATCGGCAGACGGCATCTACGAGTATCTGCACTTCAATAATTAAATGGATGTCACATAGGATGTCACATACATGGACCATAGAGAAGAAACTTCGGGAGTACAGAAATGTAAGATGAGAGGAAGAATGGGAAAAACGCAATAGAGTGAGAGAACGGGCGAGAACCAGTATCGTGTATGCGCGTGCCCGCGCTTTGCTCAATGATACGTGTGTCTGTGCGTGCGCCAGCGTGTAAACGGCGCTGCGCCAAATTCGCACCGTGTGTGGGCTGGCGTGCGCCGTTGGCGCGCGCGAGCAAAATATCTATCGTGTTTGATTTTTCTGGCTCAGCGCCGTTGGCGCGCGCCGAATACGCACCGTGTGCGGGCTGGCGTGCGCCACTTGCGCACACAACCCAAGCAATGCGCATTCGTGACTTGTATTCAGCGCCGTTAGCGCGCGCCAAATTCGCACCGTGTGCGGGCTGGTTTACGGGCGCAAATGGCGCGCGCGGTTAGCTCAGCGCTGTTGGCGCGCGCCGAATTCGCACTGTGTGGACCTTAAAGTCTGTATCCATGCGTGAACGCACGCGCGTACGTGCACATTTGCATGTGCGTGCACGGGCACGGATTTAAAAATGCATACAACTAAGAGAGCGAACGAGAGAGAGGGTTGATACGAACTGGGATAGAAATGATAGAGAATACTAAAGAACGCGCAAGAAAAAGGAAAAGAAAGAAAACGTGAAGAAAGAACGAAGGAATAAGAGGGTGGGGGACATAAATGGAGAAAAATAAAGTCAGAAAGCCAGGTCTGCAGTGGGATAAATTGGTGAGATCGGTCACAGCTGTTAATCGTAACATTCAGGAGGAGATTACACAGCTAAGTCGCTCTGAGTGGAAAACTATGTTGAGACATTAGCTCCATTCATTATTAAACTTACCAGCTTCGACTTACAAAAAAAGACTTAATGTCAAAGGCAAACATGTTATAAGACGTATTTTCGGTGAAAACGAGCGAAAATCACTAGACACGTTTCTGTTTCAGCTGTGTCAGGAAGCAACTACACTGCATGACGACTTTGGTGATTTGCGGATTGACATTAAATCAGTCACAATATCTCCTCGCATTATCTCTTTCTTACAATTTATATCTTGTTTCCAATCTCGCTCTCTCTTTCTCTCTCTCTCTCTCTCGCTCTCTCTCTCTCTCTCTCTCTCTCTCTCTCTCTCTCTCTCT